>NW_007180780.1:0-767 GCF_000164805.1 Carlito syrichta
AGAGCACTGTACACAAGTCCCTTGAAATCTAAGGATTGCTCAGTAGGCAACGTCCTGCCCTTATGATGTCAACGTCTGAGACTGATGTCATAAGTGGAAATCTGACTTGCTTGTTTTCCTTACTTGCTTACATCTTTAAATTTAAAATTTAGACTTTCAATCAATCTACAGATACATTGAATTAACCATTAATTAACATCATTTTTCCCAGACCTGGAAATTACATTAAAGTATTCATATGAAACCCTAAACAATCATGAATAGCCAAAAGAATTCTGATCAAAATAAACAAAGCAGAAACTATCTCTCTTCCAGACTTCAAACATTACAATAAGTTTAGAATAAGCAAAACAGCCTGGGATAGGTACAAAAATAGGGACATAGGCCAATGGATCAGGAAAGAGAATGAAATCCTCAAATTCTCAACCAACTCTTCTTTGAAAAATCCTCCAAGGCCCACTGGGGAATATAGAACACATTTAGTAAATGGTGCTTGGAATAGTCGGACCTTAAGCACAAGATTGAAACAGGATGCCTAACTATCACCATAAACATTAACTCTAAATGGAACAAAGACTTAAAAGTACAACACCAAATTATAATAATCTTAGAAAACGCAGGAGACACCTTTATGGAAACAGAAACCGGGAAGTAATTCCTCTTCAGAACCCTAAATGCCCATACCTTAAGAATTAAGTTGGACATGTGGGATCACAACAAATTACTACAATGCTACAAACAAAAGAAACCATCAAAAGAGCAGGGAG
>NW_007180781.1:0-850 GCF_000164805.1 Carlito syrichta
CGGAGTTGTTCCTATTTGTTGTTGTCTTTCTTTGGGTTTTGGAGTTGGGTTCATGTGTGTTTTTAATCTTTTGCCTGTACTCTTGTGAAGAATGCTGTTGTTCTTTTTCTTTTTCTTCTGTGTTCAGTACTTTCTTAAGTGTTTCTTGTAGAGGTGGTCTGGTGGCAGCGTAGGGTTCTTAGGGATTGGATATCTGGAAAAGATTTCAATTCTCCCTCACTAATGAAGCTTAGTTTGGCTGGGTAGGTTATTCTTGGTTGAAATTGTTTCTCTTTTAGAACTTTTAAGATAGGGCTCCAGGCTCTCCTGGCCTGCAGGGTTTCTGTGGATAAATCTGCAGCTATTCTAATTGGTTTTCCCTGGTAGGTAGTCTGGCCTTTTTCTCTTGCTGCCTTTAGGATCTTCATTTTATAGCTACTTTGTTTAGGAGAATTATTATGTGTCTGGGAGTTGGTCTTCTCATTTGTTGTCTTGCAGGGGTTCTCTGAATCTCTTGTGTTTGAATTTTTTCATCCTTAATGAGATGAGGGAAGTTTTCTTGAATGATTTCATGAAATGTTTGTTCCAGTGTGGCTTCTGTTTCTCTCTCTACTTCAGGAAGCCCAATTACTCTTAGGTTTGGTCTCTTGAAGTGATCATTCATCTCTTGCAGGTTTTGTTCTGTCTTTTTGATCTTCTTTTCTATGCTTTTGACAGTTTGGGTTAGTTCTGTGTTTTGGTCTTCGAGCTCTGAGATTCTTTCTTCTGCTTGGCTGATTCTGCTTTCCATGCTTATTAGTCTGTTGTTCATTTCCATCACAGTATTCTTTACTGCTGTCATTTCTGACATCAGCTCCTTCCTATTTTCCTC
>NW_007180782.1:0-743 GCF_000164805.1 Carlito syrichta
CCACATGATCATATAACTAGATGCAGAAAAACTTTTGATAAAATCCAGCACCGCTTCTTGATAAAATCCCTTGAACATCTAGGCATATGGGGAACATACCTCAAAATAGTAAAAGCCATCTACGAGAAACCCACAGCCAGCATACTCCTAAATAGACAAAAATTGGAACCAATTTCCCTGAAGACTGGAACTAGACAAGGATACCCACTCTCTCCCCTCCTATTCAACATAGTATTGGAAGTCCTGGCTAAAGCAATCAGAGAAGAGGAGGCAATCAGATGTATTCAAATAGGAAAAGAGGAAGTCAAGTTATCTCTCTATGCAGATGATATGATGGTGTACCTTGAAAACCCAAGAGAATCTGTCAAAGTCCTCCTTACATTGATAAAAGCCTTTGGCAAAGTCTCAGGATACAAAATAAATGTACAAAAGACAATCGCTTTTCTCTACACCAATAATAAACAAACAGAAACCCAAATAAAAACCACTATTCCATTCACAATAGCCACAAAAAAAATGAAATACCTTGGCATCTTCCTAACCAGAGATGTGAAAGACCTTTACAATGAAAATTACAAAACACTGCTCAAGAAATCAAAGCTGACACGAACAAGTGGAAAAATATCCCATGCTCATGGATTGAAGAATCAACATTGTGAAGATGTCTATCTTACCTAAGGTATCTACAATTCAATGCAATACCCATTAAATTACCAACAACATTTCTTCTCAGACCTAGAAAA
>NW_007180783.1:0-522 GCF_000164805.1 Carlito syrichta
TTCAGTCTTTCTGTTTTTTCTTCTCTATTCACTTTGTGCTAGGCGTGTGTGTGTGTGTGTGTGTGTGTGTGTGTGTGTGTGTGTTGTTTCGCTTTGTTTTTATTCCAGTTTGTTTTGGAGTATGTGTGTATGTGTTCAATTGCTTTTGCATTGGTTTCTGCTTTGCATCGTCATATAGAGTGGTAGTGGGGAGTGGGTCTCAGGGAACACACACCACAATAAGTGAACATTTTAATTTGCAAGTAGTATCTGATTCCTAGCGCTCCATGCCCCACTTTGTTTGAATTTCGAAAACTACGACAGACAGCAAAGTTTCCCATCTACCATCCTATTTCATAATAGGACAAATCCAGAGCCCAGATCAGGGAAGAATAGAGGTCTGAGCAAACATCAGAAGGGAAAGCCTATCCCACTGACACTGAATAACAGAACTAAAGAGAAAAACAAGAGATCTGTCACAAATGAGGAAAACCCAAAGGAAGACCTCAGGCAATTTCAAGTGTACCAAAGACAAAACTCCTG
>NW_007180784.1:0-1031 GCF_000164805.1 Carlito syrichta
AGGAGAAAAATATGATACCAATTCACAGAAAAGTCCTTCCAAGTTATGCTCTTTCAAGGAAATGGTCTCTTATCAATCCTTAGAATAGGTAAACTTTATAAAAATAGAGATAATTGTTCTAAGTCTTTCATTATCCAACCCATTAAAAAATAAGTATATTGATATAATTATTATTATAATTCTAGCATGGGTCACTAATATTTGTTTTTTCCTTAATCATAAAAGTTGTAAAGCAGACAATTTCAATATATCATCAGCTTATTGAAATGCAAAAGACTTTGCAATGACTGTCAAAGCATGGGTCATAATGTATGGACAACAGATCACCTAAGTCTATGTTTAAAATGTATCTTTTCAGACCTCACTCTTGGTGAATTTAATCAAATTAATACACTTGGGAATCTAGAAATCTACAGTTTTGACCCAATGAACACGTAATTCGAATGGAATCTTGAGTTTAAGAACTTCTTAGAGATAGAAGTTTTCCTTCCGAGACTAATCATCAGAATCAATCCCTTGTTTTTATAGATGGAGAAGCAAGCCTATGTTGGTTTAGTTACTTTCCAAATGTCACACAGTTCATTTTTCTGTTCACCTTTCTATGAGTCTTCCAGAATTATAATGGCAGTCATCATTTTAAAGATTCTAATAACTTTGTTCTACCCAACATGGAAAGATGAATCAGAGACTAGGTTTATTGTTCCAGGAAGATGAAAAGATTAGTAAATTTTTGTATTAGGATACAGCCACTCTGAGTCTTAACATGCTCCTACTCACTTCCTTCTCTGCCGTAATGGTCTGTCAGATTTAAATGGTAAACCAGAGATTGGTGGCCATTAGAACATTGCCTTTCTCAAAGACTTGTTTCTAAATGACATTTATGTCCAACATGCCGTGTTTGTAGATGACTATGAAAATATGCAAGTAGCCAGGCTCAGTGGCTCAGCCTGTAATCCCAGCACTTTGGGAGGCTGAGGTGAGTGGATTGCCTGAGCCCGCGGGTTCGAGACCCGCCTGGGCAGCAAGACCTC
>NW_007180785.1:0-644 GCF_000164805.1 Carlito syrichta
TCAGGCAATCCTCTCGCCTTGGCCTCCCAAAGTGCTGGGATTATAGGCTGAGCCACCGCAACCAGCCCCCATAATATTTTAATAAAAACTTAATGGCTAAATGTGACAAGGAAAATATCTATAAATATCAAGAGGTATTGGAAATACTATGTGGCCATTAAAAAGAATATGATACCTCTTTATGAATTACAGGGAAAGATTACCATAATTTGTAGTTAGGTGAAAAAAAAGATTGCAGAAAAATATAAGCCCTCTTAGATCATATATGTAGTTTTTTATATTTATATAACAATGTTCAAGTCTGAAAGAATACATACAAATTGTAAATAATAAGATGAGACTTTGTATCCAGGATAATGGATATATATATGTATATATATGTATATATATACATATATATATGCATAAATGTAGATATATCTGCAAACATGACTTGTATTCATCTTATTGAGTATTATAATTTTATTACAGTTTTTTCCTTTCTTAAAATGTGTATACATTTTTTGGTACCCTCTGTATATATGGTTTTGTTTTGTTTTGTTTCTGAGTTTGGTCTCACTCTGTTGCCCAAGTTGGAGTGCAATGGCATGATCATAACTCATGGCTCACTGCAGCTAATTTTTTCAATTTTTTTTTTTTTTTTT
>NW_007180786.1:0-1088 GCF_000164805.1 Carlito syrichta
TATACTTTAAATAACTGGCAGTGCAGGTTTATTGATACCAATATCACTGCAAATATGAGTCACACATAGTAACATAATGATAAGACAGCTATGATGTCACTAGGTGATAGGAATTTTTCAACTCCCATATAATTTTATGAGATCACCAACATATATGTGATTCATAGTTGATCAAAATATATTCTATATTCTACTTCCCATGTATATGACTTTCCATACATATGACTTTTCATATAAACTATTTCTTGAGTTTGCCTTCAAAACTTGTGCTTTTCAAGAAATTCATTTCTAATTTGTAACAGCCCATGGTAATAGTTTTTTGGGGAACAATAATGTAGAAGGAAGCTTTATGCCAATTAATGAATAGCCCAAAATTTCTTCTATTGTAGGATGGAGAATATAACCTAATAGTGTCATTAACTGTGACAAATAGTTTCTGAATATAAAAGGTATCAGTGAAATTGATACTTGGCTTTGGATTTTGTGAAGAGGACTATGACAGAGAATATGTCTTATATTTTATTTATATATAGATAGACTAAAAATATAATTTTAATAAGAGCAAATGCAAAATATTATAATTGAAGAGTAGTATGGATCAAAGTACTTGATGACACAAAGTGCTTAGTACTTACTTAGCACATACAGTGTGTTAGGCACTACACTAGGACATGACACATTTTATAGACATAATATCTAGAGTTAAAAAATAAATAACCAAGAGATTCATTGAAAATGAAAGATAACACATTTTCCATCATACTAAATTACATTAAAACCATTTTTAATATGTTTTGGTATACAGTAAATAAATAAACATAAAGAGTATTAAAGAATTTTATTACAAATTTTATTGGTCACAGAAATACTTGGGCAACATTTTGGCTAATCAACAGAGGATATACCAGACAAAAGTACATTAAATGGAAATGTTTTAGGCCTAAATAATTATTGAATTAATGACAGAAATCCAACAAGTCTTATTTTCTGAACACAGTCAATTGACAATAGCAACTATCAATTAAAATATAACCAACCAGTAATATCAAACCATATACATATTTCATGGAAGACTGCTTCAATTAACT
>NW_007180787.1:0-529 GCF_000164805.1 Carlito syrichta
TAGGTTGTGTGATGTCAGAAAGTTCTCCATTTCTTTAAGGTTTTCAAGTTTGTTTCCATATAAGTGTACATAGTAGTCTCTAATGATCTTTTGTATTTTTTCAGAGTCAGATGTGACTTGAACTTTTGTGTTTCTGATTGTGTTTATCTGGGCTTTTTCTCTCTTTTTCTTTTTCAGTCTAGGTAGGGAACTATCGATTTTGTTTATCCTTTCAAAGAACCAGCTTTTTGTTTCATTGATTTTTTGTATTATCTTTTTGTCTTCTATGTCACGGATTTGGGCTTTTATACTGGTGATCTGGATTCTTCTGCTGAAGTTAGGATTTTGGTGGTCTTGCTTTTTCCAGCTTCTTTAGGTGGCTTCTTAGGCTGTTAATTTGTGATCCTTCCATTTTCTTCATGTGCATTTGTAGCGATACGAGTTCCCCTCTTACTACAGCTTTCATGGCATCCCAGAGATTTTGGTAAGATGTTTCTTCATTTTCATTTGTTTCCAGGATCTTTTTTTTTTTTTTTGAGTTGGAGTCTCA
>NW_007180788.1:0-459 GCF_000164805.1 Carlito syrichta
TCGCCAGAGCCCAGCAGGTCGAGGCTGCGGTGGCCGGAAGCGGCCACTGCACGCAGTCTGAGTGACAGAGTGAGACTCCAACTCAAAAACAAAAAGAAAGAGGGGTTTCAGTTTCCGTTGCAGTGAAGCCGTGCCGCCACATAGTGTCGCTGTCGAAGCTTTGTCCTGCATAGCCTCACGGACACGCCCTTTCACAGAGGTGTCTGTGCTGTTCCTGATTCTTCAACAGCTGATGTGGGGATTTTAACTTTCGTTCCAAAGTTTATGGTTTACACTCAGTCAGCCACGTGTGTCAGAGCCAGCCTCACCCCTATAAGCCTTGTTTGATCACCACAATTGCTGTCCACTCCAGGCCTGGTGGTAAGCATTTCCCATGCTGTCAGGCACTGTGCTAAGCATTTTACATGGTTTGCATCATTTCATTTAAGGGGAGATGACGCCTTAGAAAGACGCTATGTC
>NW_007180789.1:0-1389 GCF_000164805.1 Carlito syrichta
TCTCCTCCCCTCCTTTCCTTCCTCCTTCCCCTTCCCTTCCTCCTCCTACCCCTCCTCCCCTCCTGCTTCCTCCCCTTTCTCTTTCCTTTTCTCCTCTCCCTCCTCTTTCCTCCTCCCCGTCCTTCTCCCTTTCCTTTTCCTACCCCCCTCCTCCCCCTTTCCTTCTTCCTCCCCTTCCTCCTCCTTCCTTTTCTCCTCTTCCTTTTCCCCCAGGCTCACTGAAGCACACGTGGTGACTGGACAGGCCATCAAAGGCCAACTATGGGAAAGAAGACTCTGGCTCCTGAAACAGACTTGCTCATGATGGGAAGAACTTTCCAGAAGCTATCCCATGCCCATTTCATAGGTGGGGAAACTGAGGCCAAGCAGGAGGTGGGCTTTACCCAGTGCATGAAGCGATTGGGGTCCCAGGATCAGCTAGCTCACACCCATGGGATGGGCACCTGTGGTGACTGCCTCCCTCGGGCTCAGACAGCCAGGGCTGAGCCCAGCCCCCAACCGGGCCTCACCAGGTGCCTCTGAGTCTCCTGTGACTGGGGGCTGGGTGCCTGCCTCCGGGAGTGTGGGTGGCCTCCCAGGACAGGATCCAAGGCCACTGAGGTCCTCTGATGAGGGGTACAGTGCCTTAGGCCCCAGCAGTCTCTGCAGGATGGAGGCATCCTCCTGGTTCGATCGGTCCAGGGCGCTGTGGATAGAGTCCTGAGCAGTGTCTGTGGAGGAGGCAGGGGGTGCAAGGTGGGTGAGGCCCAGGGTCTGGTGGCCTGAGCCCCGGGAATGGCTTCAGGGACCCTCCTCAGAGATACCCAGGTGGGCCAACCCCTGGCTGTACCTTCCCACCAACTCCTCTCAGGAGCTGCCTGGAGGTGGAGGCCTGGGTCAGAGCCCCAAACCCAGGGCTCTGGCAACCTGATGCCAAATCAAGGACCTTGGGCGACGGGTGTCCTGGAGATGGGCAGCCCCTGCCCCCACCCCACCTGACTAGTAGCTTTTTCTCTACCCATGGTCCAAGCCTGCCCTCCCTCTACCTGCAGCCTGGCTTGGGCCCAGCAGCCTCCACCTGGCCCCTTTCCTTACTCCCGGCAACCCAAAGAAACCCTCGACTCCCTGTGGCCTCATGTGCATCCCCAGCAGATCCCCCTGCCTGACCCTCTCTCCTGTTCGTCTTCAGCCCCTGCTAAGGAGGTGTTCTGCTGCACCCAACCCCCAGGCTGGAGAGGCAACCCCGGGCTCCCCTCTACAGAGTGCCCATCCCCTCTTCCCACCCCAAGGTGGTCAGCAGAATCCCAGTACTCCCCTCTGCAGGGGCAGGGCACCAGTCCCTGGTTCACACTCCAAGGCAGTCAGCAGAACCCTCATGTTCCCTCAACAGGGTCAGAAGACCCGTTTCCC
>NW_007180790.1:0-1025 GCF_000164805.1 Carlito syrichta
AATGGATGCAATGTACATTATTCAGGTAATGGATGTACCAAAAGCCCAGATTTCACCACTATGCAATATATCTATGTAACAAATAATACAAAAATAAAAAAAAAACAACTCCCTTGAGGAGGTCTTAATTTATTGCAGTGATAACATCCCTCATCCCCCAATTCTTTGCTCATATTAAGCAGAAAAATTATTATGACATTTCTAGACTTTGGCAGAATCAGGCATTAACCAGTTAACAAATATTGGAAAATTTTTAAAAAACAAATTTTTTTTTTTGCAATTTTGGAGACTGGGAAGTCCAAAATCCAGTTGTTGGAAGACTTGGTGTCTGATGAGTTTTCTGATGAGGTGTCTGGTGTCTTTCTGGTTCATAGATGTTATTTTCTACCTGTATCCTCAAATGATTATATGAGTAAGAGTTAAGAGTAATTGGAGTAATAAACCTTTTAGGTATACTAAATATTTTGACTTTGCATATTGCAAATAAGGCCTTTAATTCCAATGCTCCATATTTAAAGGTAATTGTGTTTTTAATTTGCCTAATCTATGAAAACAGCCAATAGTAAATTTTTCATTTTATTACAATATGTTTTTGCATCATGAGTACAAAATATGAAAATCCTCATGAAATACACTGTTACAATAATACTAACAACAATAATAACACTGACCAATACAAGTGTGATAAGTGCTAGACAGTGTTCTATATTTCTGCCAGAATGCCTCATTCAATATTTTTTAAGGCCTATGTAATTGGCACTATTATAATCTTTATTTTATCTGTAAGAAAACTTAAACAAAAAGCATTTAAGCCACTCAGGTTTACATAAGTGGTGGGAGAAAGATGGAATCTGTGCTAACCGTGCCCAAATTTCACACTCAGCTGTGGTCAGCCTAGAAGCAGTTCTGTTATCTGATGCAATAATACACATTTTGTCTTTATTTTCAAGACAAAAAATAAATGTTGATATTGAGGTAAATAACAACGCTTTGCATAAACGAGACTGGTCATGCTAACTAGTGAG
>NW_007180791.1:0-666 GCF_000164805.1 Carlito syrichta
CCCACGGGTTCAGGCCATCCACTCACCTCAGCCTCCCAGAGGCGTGGGATGACAGGCTGAGCCACGGAGCGGCTCCAGGAATTTTTTAAAATTCATGTATCTTGGTTTTTTTCCCAAGTGCTTTTTCTAAACCATCCCTCGCTTACACCATGACAGACCTCCTAACCAGTTTTAAGGATTGCGCGACTGAGAACAAACAAGCAAACACATGAATACCAGTAGGGTCAGAAGAATTAGAATCCTCTTCCTGAGCATTTTGAAACAAAGAAGAGAGAGCGGGAAAGAGATAGAGAGAGAGAGAGAGAGAGAGAGAGAGAGAGAGAGGCAAAGATAGGAGATGGAGGGAGAGGCAGAAAGAGAGACAACTAGATCTGCAGCGAGGAAACCAAGTCACAATTCGCATCCATCGTTTCTTCGTTTATTTTGAGGGGAGAGTTAGTCTTCAGGAGAAAAAGCAGAGATTCAAGGTCCAACTGATGCTTGCACTTCATTCTTGTGTTCTACAAGATCTCTGTCCTTGGGTGGTATGCGGCAGTTCTCAAAGTATTGTATTACTAGGCACGCAGGCGTCTTAGTCCGATTGTCCTGTTATGGCAGGATACCTGAAACCGTGAGCGGGAATGGACTGATTCACAACCGCGGAGGCAGGAAGGTCCAGGACTCAGG
>NW_007180792.1:0-631 GCF_000164805.1 Carlito syrichta
CAACCCCCACCTTCCCTCAAAAACAGAATTGAAAAGGGGGAGGGAAAGGGGGAGAGGGAGAAAAATCTACAGAAATGAAGAAAAACCAAAAGAAGAGTATGGGTCTCTCCCAGACTCCTGGGAGAGCAGACAATGAGAAAACTGACTTTGGAATACAAACAATGAAAAGTCCCCAGAATGAAGGGTCTCAAAATGCAAATGTAGATATCAAAACAATAATGGAGAGATTAAAAAGAATTGAGGAGACACAAGAAGAAACTAGGAAGGAGCTGATATCTGAGATAACAGTAATAAAGAATACTGTGAATGAAATAAATAACAAATTGATAAGCATGGAAAGCAGAATTACCCAAGCAGAAGAAAGAATCTCAGAGCTTGAGGACCAAAATATAGAAATAAACCAAACTCTTAAAAACACAGAAAATAAGCACAAAAAGACAGAACAAAACCTTCAAGAGATGAGTGACTACCTCAAGAGGCCTAACCTAAGAATAATCGGACTCCCTGAGGCAGAAAGAGAAAGAGACCACATTGGAACAAACTTTCCACGAGATCATTCAAGAAAATTTCCCTTATCTAATCAGTGATACAAAAATTCAAACACAAGAGATTCAGAGAACCCCCGCAAGAC
>NW_007180793.1:0-746 GCF_000164805.1 Carlito syrichta
CTGGAGAGATTAAAAAGAATTGAGGAGACACAAAAAGAAACTAGGAAGGAGCTGATATCTGAGATAACAGTAATAAAGAATACTGTGAATGAAATAAATAACAAATTGATAAGCATGGAAAACAGAATTACCCAAGCAGAAGAAAGAATCTCAGAGCTTGAGGACCAAAATATAGAAATAACCCAAACTCTTAAAAACACAGAAAATAAGCTCAAAAAGACAGAACAAAACCTTCAAGAGATGAGTGACTACCTCAAGAGGCCTAACCTAAGAATAATCGGACTCCCTGAGGCAGAAAGAGAAAGAGAGACCACATTGGAACAAACTTTCCATGAGATCATTCAAGAAAACTTCCCTTATCTAATCAGTGATACAAAAATTCAAACACAAGGGATTCAGAGAACCCCTGCAAGACAACAAATGAGAAGACCAACTCCTAGACACATAACAATTCGCCTAAATAAAGTAGGCACAAAAGAAAAAATCCTAAAGGCAGCAAGAGAAAAAGGCCAGATCACCTACATGGAAGACCAATCAGAATAGCAGCAGATTTATCTGCAGAAACCCTGCAGGCTAGGAGAGCTTGGAGCCCTATCTTCAAAGTCCTAAAAGATAAACAATTTCAACCAAGAATAACCTACCCGGCCAAGCTAAGCTTCATCAGTGAGGGAGAATTAAATCTTTCCCAGATATCCAATCCCTAAGACTTATGCAGCCACAAAACCATCTCTACATGAAACACTTAA
>NW_007180794.1:0-762 GCF_000164805.1 Carlito syrichta
TTTCAATCTTATGCATGTGGTCATCCAGTTTCCCCAGCACCATTTACTGAATAGGTTCTCGTCTCCCCAGTGGCTGTTGGTGGGGGGCTCTGCTGAAGATGAGTTGGTTGAGAAATTGAAGTATTGCTTCCAGAATCTCTATCCTGTTCTTTTGGCCCATACGTCTATCCTCGTACCAATACTGGGCTGTTTTGATTCTTGTAGTCTTATAATAGAGTTCAAAGTCTGTAAGTGTGACACCTCCCACTTTATTTATTTATTTATTTATTTATTTATTTATTTATTTATTTATTTATTTCTGAGAAAGCAGCATTTATTGAGAGGACAGGAAAGCTCCCACAGTGGAGGGAACCCGAGGGGGCTGCCCTCCCACTTCATTTCTTTTACCAAGGATTGTTTTGGCTATCTGTGGTCAGCTGTGTTTCCATAGGAATTTCTGTATTGTCGTTTCCAGGGCTGAGAAGAGTGATGTTGGTAATTTAATAGGTATTGCGCTAAATCTATAGATTGTCTTAGGTAGGATGGATACCTTAACAATGTTAATTCTTCCAGTCCATGGAATTTGCTGCAATTATTTCAAACCTTGTGAAGCTTCTGAATTCCTTTTTTGGTGTAGGCCGATTATGAAATTCAGCTGTTGACTATCACAGACTTTTCTAAACATGAAATGCAACCATAGAAAGCTGAACTCCCAGCCGGGCTCGGTGGCTCAGTCTGTAATCCCACGCCTTGGGAGGCTGAGGTGAGTGGAATGCCTGAGTC
>NW_007180795.1:0-1263 GCF_000164805.1 Carlito syrichta
TTCTCAAAATATCTTTTTCTGGCTTCTCTAATCAGTAGAATGCTGTCTCTGATACCTTTTTAATTGTTATCTCAGAACTATACTGTCTCCTCTTTCTTAACTTACAATTAAATAATCTGAAAAATTATTGCCCTTGAGATACCAAAAACCTGCAGGTGGTTTTCTTTCCCTGAATAAAGGAAACAATTGATGGAACAATACTCCACAGGTCTAAAAGCAGAGTGGCAAGAATTAGCCTGGAAAGGGGATAGGGTTTGCTTCTAGGACAGAAAGAAAGAAAAGAAATTGATTCTAGGAACATATATTTGATATAGAATAAAGGGAGACTAGAGAGCACATGCCCCTGTTGTCATCATGATTGTAATTCTGCTAATAAAATGGATATATGAAGAAGATTAATTAAGATATGTACAAATTGGAAAAGAAACATTGCATTTTTTGAAGTATCTTAACCCATAACAATGTGATTTCTGCCTTTACAAGTTAAGGTGACTTGTCATGTAATATGAAAAATGATATGTAGGGTCAACCAGAATTATTTAATACTATGTTAGTATAGTTGTCTTGGATTCACTTTCTCTGTTGTCATCATGATTGTAATTCTGCTAATAAAATGGATATATGAAGAAGATTAATTAAGATATGTACAAATTGGAAAAGAAACATTGCATTTTTTGAAGTATCTTAACCCATAACAATGTGATTTCTGCCTTTACAAGTTAAGGTGACTTGTCATGTAATATGAAAAATGATATGTAGGGTCAACCAGAATTATTTAATACTATGTTAGTATAGTTGTCTTGGATTCACTTTCTTTTTTTTTTGAGTCGGAGTCTCACTCTGTCACCCAGACTGGAGTGCAGTGGCGGCACCCGGCCACCGCGTCCTCGACCTGCTGGGCTCCGATGATCCTTCCGCCTCAGCCTGCCAAGTTAGCTGGAACTACAGGCGCGCACTACGACGCCGGGCTCATTTTGATTTATTGTAGAAATGAAGTCTCGCCAAGTTGCCCAGGCAGGTCTCGAACCCGCGGGCTCACGCAATTCACTCACCTCAGCCTCCCAAAGGCTGAGCCCCCGAGCCCGGTTGGATTCACTTTCAAAGAGCAAAAATGTTCAATGATCTTCCTGAGGCTTATTACTGGGACATGGGGTTAATAAGAATTTACTTAATGCTTTGCCTAGGTGGAGTGGGTGCCTGCTTATACAGTGTGATGTTAAAGGTATCAGAAAGATTCTGGTTGTCCTGAAACATCTTGATACC
>NW_007180796.1:0-952 GCF_000164805.1 Carlito syrichta
TTTATTTATTTATTTATTTATTTATTTATTTATTTATTTATTACTGTAGAGACAAGGTCTCACCAAGATGCCCAGACTGGTCTCAAACCCATGGTCTCAGGCAATACACTCGCCTCAGCCTCCCAAAGCACTGGGATGACAGGCTGAGCCACCAAGCCCGGCCACAGTGTTGCTCTGTGCTATTGAAGGTGTGCATTTGACACGTAGTCAGTTTTAAAATCACACAATTTCCATAAAGAAATCATTGCTGATTCTTGTTCCTTAGAAACAAAGTTCTGGTTTGTCTGCTCTAATTATGGCACTGGTGAGGAAAATCGCGTCTCAAGGAAAGGAACAAAGGAACGGGGTGGCAGCCATGACTTCTTGAGCCTGTTGTGGAGCAGACCCTGCCCAAGAAACTCAGACAAAACTTCTAGCTCCTTCCTACAAGGAAGAGAAGTGCTACCACAATATATTTCTCTCTTTCTAAAAAATAAAATGCATGATTTCTTATGGTGTATACTTCCTATCTTTACTTTTTATATTTATAGAATAAATGCTAATTGTAGGAGGATAGAAAATTTGAGAAATAAGCCTAAGCAAAAAAATAAAAAAAAATCTAGTTATTATCCATGACCACAATTGAAGATTTCCTCCTGTGTGGGAGGTAGCAGGGGTCAGGGGAAACGACGGAGGTTTTGACTGAGCTCCACGTGTGTGGGTAGGTAGAGTGTGTCCAGGGTAAAGAAACCTGTGAGAACCTCTGGATTTAGAGGAGCGTGGGGAATTGCATTTGGGAATTGCAGAACAGCATTAGCAACAAGGATGGTGGCCAAGACTTCGCAGGAAGCAAGGAGCCAGGTCAACAGCCCTGGATTTTTTAAAAAAATACCAGCCACACAGGGCTGGCAGCAGAGCAAAGAGGGCCCTGAAGATTGGGAGAAGCTGAAATATTTGGAAGTGAATTTTCCCG
>NW_007180797.1:0-736 GCF_000164805.1 Carlito syrichta
TCATAGGAGCACTGAGCATCACTTCATCTCTCAGTCAAAAGCAGGTCTTTTATGATATGCAGGAGCAAAGGAGATATCACATCAGAAAAAGCAATACACATTCATTTAGTTCCCACAGTATACACAGTACTTGGGAGATTACAACTTGGAATTCAAGCCAACCTCCTTTACTTCGGTGGTTTCCATCTTTTCTTTTTCTTCCCACCTCACTCCAGCCTCACCACTTAGTTCTCCTGTTCTTTATCAGTAGGTCAATTGCAAGAGACCGAAAACCTACCTGAAAGAACTATATAATCAAGAGCTATCATGAAAGGCATGATGTGTTTGCTTCCCTTGTGTGCCAAATAGAGACACATCTATCAATGCAATTGTGTTCATCGGGTTGTCTTCTAGACCTGCTAGCCACCCTTCTTAGGTAGTCAGAAACAATGGGCAAAAAAAATCAGAGCAGGAGCTAAGAGGGACTTGTGATTGGATTGTATTCCACTGCCAATTCTCACTTCAAGAGCAAATTAAGACCAGGTGGGAATAACTTAAAACTACCTATTTATATCATACTTTAAAATATGGGGCCAGCCGGGCTCGGTGGCTCAGCCTGTAATCCCGCGCCTTTGGGAGGCTGAGGTGAGTGGATTGCCTGAGCCCGCGGGTTCGAGACCCGCCTGGGCAGCGAGACCTCATCTCTACAATAAATCAAAAAAATCAGCCGGGCGTGGTAGCGCATGCCTGTAATTCC
>NW_007180798.1:0-1066 GCF_000164805.1 Carlito syrichta
CCCTTATTTAATAGCCAAAACACTTTCAAATATAGGGAGAGATATGGACCTGGAGATTAAGGAAGCTCAAAGATTCCAAAATAGATTTAACCCCCAAAGTCCCTTCTTGAGTTATATTATAGTCAAATGATGATAATTCAAAGACAAAGAATTCTAAAAATAACAAGAGTAAAGCATCAAGTAACATATGTGGGAATCCTTATTACACTAGCAGCAGATTTCTCCACAGAAACCTTACAGGCCAGTAGATAATGTGTTGATATAGTCAACGTGCCCAAAGGAAAAAAAAAATGCCAGTGAATATACTACATCCAGCAAAATTATCTTTCAAGAATGAGGGAGAAATAAAGTTTTTCCCAGATAAGCAAAAACTGAGGAAATATACTACCACTGGGCTGACATTTCAAGAAATGCTCCAGAAGTCCTGAATCTGGAAGTAAAAAAGATGGTAATCATTATTATGAAAACACATAAAATAGAAAACTCAGTAGGAGAGCAGATACACAAAGGAGAAAAAGAAAATAATAAAATCTTATCACTTCAGAAAACCAACCAACTACAATGATAAACAATAAGAGAGGAAATAAGAAGCCAAGGCTAGACAAAAAAACCAGAAAACAATTAACAAAATGACAGGAATAAGTCCTCACTTATCAATAATAACCTTGAATGTAAACAGCTTAAATCTCCCACTGAATGATATAGATTGCCTACGAGAAGCTTACTTTACCTGTAAAGAGACATCTAGACTGAAAGTGAAGGAATGTATAAAGATATTGCATGCAAATGGAAACCAAAAGTAAGCAGTAGTAATTATACTTAGATAAAACAGATTTTAAGTAAAAAATGGTAAAAAGAGATGAAGGGGGTCAATATATAGTGATAAAGAGATGAATTCAGCAAGAAGATATAACCGGTATAAATATATATGTATCCTACATCACAACACCCAGATCTATTTAGAAAATATTATTAGTTCTAAAGGGAGAGATAGACTTTAATATAGTAATTGATGGGGACTTCAACACCACACTTGCAGCATTGGACAGATAATCTAGACAAAAGA
>NW_007180799.1:0-1818 GCF_000164805.1 Carlito syrichta
AACTCTCTCTTTTCTCATTTTATACTACAAATTCAATTTTGTATTTTAATGATTAAAAAATCATAAATTCTATATAAAATTGGCACTATTAATACTGTGAACACTGACACATTTTATTTTATAGTAAGAGGTGTTCAACACAATAATGAGCCTGATGAATGTCTCTGCCTGGAGTTCGGAGGTGGTAGGTAAGATAGTGTTGGAAAGATACCAAAATCTCCCTTAGAACTTGTTTGAACATAGAGAATATTATGGAATTAGTGAGATTTAGTCACCCTCCAAAATTCCCACTTCTGGGTCCTTTGACATCGTAACTCATTCTCCTCTCATTCCAGGGATTTGTTCCTTTGAGTCTACTTAATGAAGAATTTAAAAAGTATCAATAAACTCTTTCATATAGAAACATATATATTTAATAGTTTCATTGTAAACTAAAACTACATGACACTTTGAGAAATCGATAATATTTAATGCAAAAGAAGACATACTCTTGGCTGTTTGTTAATTTTGTTATAAGTAGGTTGTTGAGTCAATATTGAAGGCACCATTGTTTTAGTTATATTGTTAGGAATCACAAGGAAATGCAGTACACCTTAGATGAAAAGGTCTACTACATGACTCTACAAAGATCAAATGCCTGAAACCAGAAACAGAAGGAAATGCTGACATAAAAGATCAATAGGCCCTGAGAATAAACCAAGTCTTTTAATTCAAATTATTCACCTTTGCTCATCTCTGGGTTCATTTTCCTCTATGTTTAACATGTTTTTGAATAACCTAGCTTTGTCTTAGTTATTCAATGGCAAATAAAGTCTAATAAATGTGTCATATTATTGCACAGAAAGTCATTCTGAAACCACTATAAGTAATGGGAGCCATAACCAACTAGCGGAACCCAGAGAAGAAAATATTGTTGGTGCAAAATTGGCGTCCTATAACCCAATAGCTACTTCTATCCAGACATTTTATTAGTGATAATCTTGAGGAATATATATATATTTTAAATTAATAAAGTTAGTTAAAGTCTATTGATATGTGTGGGCTGACTTTCCTAATGCCACTTAAATTCTAATACATAGGCTTATTAATTGACTATTGTGCGTAGCTGCTGCTACCACCAGTACTACCACTATTACTGCTGTTGTTCCTGCTTTTCTTTATTGATATTTTGACTCCTCTGAATACCATGACTTCATAAATATACAACACATCATGATTTATAAGTGCTTTCAAATACACGAAAAACTCTGTCAGTGTTCATTCTACAGCTTAGCAACAGGTCCAAAAGGGTCTGTAGGATTCAGCTTCCACAATTCCTCTGACTCTTCCAGTGTCGCCTCATCCCTAAGGCATGCAATCACTTCAGCATAGGGCAGAGTCATTGACGATTGCAGTTCAGCCAAGTTCATGAAAGTCTAACTCCTTCAGGTGTGCGATCACAAGCAACTGGCAAAATTAGCATCTCTTGGAAAAACTAGATAGCTGTTTATTCCTTGTGTGTCCCAAATGAGCTAACTTGTACTGCAGCTAGTATTTCTCGTGGCAAATGCTAAGGTCCTAGGAATTAGACAATAACTTAATAAGCAGACATTTTTCTATTTAGTTTCCAACAGCTTCATTCTTGCATTCAATAATTTCTAGCTATACCAGTAATAACTGAGGACACTATTTAACTAAGATGTTAACATGGATTATTGTCTTCAAACCTGGGATGAATAAATACCAGAAGGAAGGAAAGGGATGGGAAGCAGAGGAGAAGGGAGGGGAGGGGAGGAGAGGGAAAGGAAAGGAATCATATTTAAATGCAAGACTCCCACA
>NW_007180800.1:0-931 GCF_000164805.1 Carlito syrichta
ATAAATATATACAACTTGTATCTGTGAGTTAAAAATAAACAATAATAAATAACAGTAGTCATGTGACCATGACCTGTTACTTGCACTGGCAGCCACTAGAGCATGGAATGTGGTGGCCTTTGAGGAAGGATTTTAATAAGACTCCAAGTTTTAAAGCTGCATCTCTCTGCCAATGCTGATCAC
The DNA here is from genome assembly GCF_000164805.1 of Carlito syrichta. Taxonomy (NCBI): domain Eukaryota; kingdom Metazoa; phylum Chordata; class Mammalia; order Primates; family Tarsiidae; genus Carlito; species Carlito syrichta. The sequence continues at coordinate 184 of NW_007180800.1, forward strand.
CCTGTCAAGAACAGGTAGGTAACATAGCAGAGATAATTGAGCAAATGATTCCAATCTCACCATAGATGCTCCTGTATCATGAATGCGTGTTCATAAAGAAGGATACAGGATTGGTAATTCCAAAATGTTTGACCAAAGGGAAGTGCATTTTAGTGAGGACTTACTTGGGTGACATAGCAGGTTGATAGTACACACAGTAGGCCAGACACGCCAAATTCAGAGTGGAAATGAACAAGTTGGTATGAAGAAACAGGAAAATGGAGATATATTAAATCTTTTATTTAGAAATTATTTTTATCTTGATGTCTGAACAGGGACTCCCTGCATAGTATAGAGGATAAGTCTAATCATTGGAATGGCTTACATGACCTCATTGTCAAGTACTTAAATATTATATTGGCAATCACTAAAAATAAATGTGCTTGGCACTAATAATCTGGTTCTTCACATCTGATCATTTCTGGGTACACTAAAAAAGATACAGCATGTGGGTCTTGAAAAATGGAAACATTATAGTCAACACTCAATGGCAATGGGCAGATTTTCCTTTATCTTTCTAGATCTCATACTGTGAATGTTGCTGACCTATAATATCTGGCAATACATAGGTCACCCAGCCACCTCTGTAGACAGCAGCACCCCTCCTGCACAATAGAACTTTGATTGGCATAGCAAGAGCTAGAATCCATCCCAGTGTCCTCATTCACTTTTCCTCGGCCTTTTGCAATCACTTAACTTCGCTGCTTGA
>NW_007180801.1:0-1741 GCF_000164805.1 Carlito syrichta
TTTTTCCTCTCTGGGAGTACAAAAATGAGTCCGGAGAACCTACTCTTCTTCCACTTGGAATGGGGAGGTTTCCTTTGTGACGGGTAGTAAATTCCATGCTTGTGATTCGGCAATCTGACAGTGGTAACATTCCACTTAAGCCTTCACGTCAATGAAGCCATTGATTCTACACTTGACAATCTATATAGGGAGAGCCTCAATTTTAGAGAGATTTTGATGTTCTTCAATTTTTGTATGAATTTTGGATAACAGCAAAGATTCTTGAAACAGTTGCAAAAATGTATTCCTGCCACTACTTTTCCAAAAGAGAATGCTGAATGAAATCTGAATGATTTTCTTTTTCAGGCTGCTTTAAGGACAGTCCAGAACATCTGTGACAATCTCAGAAGCTTTGGAAATTATCACATTTGTTAAAAATCACCTAATGCAATTGGCCTACAGGCTCGTTAATGAGGGTGGAGGAGAGGTAACCTTGAGTCCTGTCTCAGTCATGGGAGACATGTCCTGGGAGGTGCAAGTCAGATTCAAATTAGGAAAGTCCATGTCTCCCTCAGAGGAAATGTGTGAGACGAGTGAGAAAAATTTCATTACCTTGCTCACATAAATCCCACAGACAGAAGAAGACAAGGGCCAGGGAGCTATTATTTCTCAGTGTTTATAAGACATTGTACAAAGAACATTTATTTATATGATCACATTTAATTCTAATAAAGGTTGCTGGAGGTCGCTGGCATTTTTATAGGTGAGGGAGTATACCTTGATGAGCCTAATCCATTTGCCCAGGCTCATGTAACTGTAAAGTGTCAAAGCCAACATCTAAACCTAGGATTGTCAGTTTCCAAAGTCTGTTCTCTATAAATAATTTCTTTTATCAAAAGTTTCCTACTATCCAGTGTAGAGATAATCACTTAAGGAGTTAGACTGCAGATCATCTTCTCTGATTTTGTGTCTGTCTGTCTCTCTGTCTCTGTCTCTGTCTTTCTCTCTCTCTCTCTCTCTCACACACACATACACATACACACACACACACACACACATACACACACACCAGCTATATTCAGTCAAGACCCTCATTGCCTATAGTATCCCCCAAATTGCTCAGGATAATTGATACCGCTAATTGGGCAGAATCTCCTCATGTAATAAACATGCATTCACTTAAATTTTTGTTCACTTGAATCCCACATATGTGTGTGAACGTGCGCATATGTGTGTGTGTGTGCACATGTGCATGCCTATGTGTTGGGAGTATGACTCAGTGCCAACGCACAAGACAGCTGCATTTCACAGTTGAGTCTTCAGGCAGCAATATTTTAGCAGAAAGAACATCAAATCTTCCCAATGACTTGCGAGCTGTGAAAGACATTGCAGTTAACTCCAACTGTAAAAAATACATTGGCTTCAGAAGAGAAATGGCATTTGGAAGGCTATGCTTTAAAATGATGTTGGGGGGAGAGAAAAACAGAAGGCTGCAGCTCTGAGTGAAATAATCACATTGAGGTCCCAGATGCAGAGCTAGAGGTGTGGAGAGACGCTTAAGATCTCCTTTTCTGTTTATCAGATTTACTGCAGATCCTGCAGGGAAACGCAGTTACAAAAGTGCCATATACCGGAATAAGCTTTTGATCATGCAATTTTCCCTGCCTCCTTTTCTGTTCTGCTGTCTGACTTCTACCACTATGGGAGGCCATAAAAGACGTTTTCCTCCCCACCCAAGACATCTTTTCCAGTACCGTAGTTT
>NW_007180802.1:0-1060 GCF_000164805.1 Carlito syrichta
CAATGGGGAGAGGAAAACCTATTCAGTAAATGGTGCTGGGAAAAATTGGCTGACCACATGCAGAAGATTGAAACAGGACCCCTATCTATCCCCATGCACAAAGGTTAACTCCAAATGGATCAGAGACCTAAATGTAAAACCTCAAACCATAAGAACCTTAGAAAAGGAAGGAAATACTCTCATGGAAATCGGAACTGGCATCCAATTCCTGTACAAAACCCGAAACCCACAGGACTTAAGAGAGAAGATAGACAAATGGGACCTTATTAAACTGACAAGCTTCTGCAAAGCCAAAGAAACCATCAAGAGAGCAGGGAGACAGCCTACAAACTGGGAAAAAGTCTTTGCCAACTCTAGGTCTGACAAAGGCTTAACATCCTGGATCTACAAGGAACTGAAGCGTACTGAAAAGAAGAAAACAAACAACCCCATTATAAAATGGGCAGAAGACATGAACAGACACTTCACAAAAGAAGACATTCGAGCAGCCAACAAACACATGAAGAAATGCTCAACCTCACTAATCATCAGGGAGATGCAAATCAAAACCACACTGAGATATCACCTAACTCCAGTCAGAATGGCAATTATCAACAACTCAAAAAATAACAGCTGCTGGAGAGGGTGTGGTGAAAAGGGAACACTTCTACACTGTTGGTGGGAGTGTAAACTAGTGCAACCTCTGTGGAAAGCAGTGTGGCAATTCCTGAAAGCTCTAAAAATTGACCTTCCATATGACCCTGCAATCCCCCTACTGGGAATATACCCTGAAGAACACAAATCACTCTATAAAAAAGATACCTGCACACGTATGTTTATCGCAGCATTGTTCACAATAGCAAGAACCTGGAAACAACCATGCTGCCCATCAAAAGAGAACTGGATTAAAAAAATGTGGTACATATACACGATGGAATACTACGCAGCCATAAAAAAGAACAAAATCATGAATTTCGCTGCAACCTGGATGGAACTAGAGTCTATAATACTGAGTGACCTCTCACAAAAACAAAAATCCGAATATCACATGTTCTCACTCATATAATGGACCTGAACATCC
>NW_007180802.1:1419-7695 GCF_000164805.1 Carlito syrichta
TTACAAAATGTTAAATTCACGGTAGCAATGCACAAAGGTTATAATTTCCTTAAATCCTCATCATTACCTATTTTCCACTTTTTGGATCATAACTATTCTATCTCATTGCAGGTTTAATTTGCATTTTCCTAATGACTAATAATGTTTTGAGGGATAATTTTAAGTCAACTTGACTGAGCTAAAAGATGCCAGATAGTTAGTAAAACACTGTTTCTGAGTGTGTCTGTGAGGGTGTATCTGGTGAAATAAGCTTTTGAATCTGTAGACTGAGTAAAGAAGATCTTCCCTCATGTGGATAGAAATCAACGAAACTATTAAGGACAGAAAAAGATGAAAAAGAGGATAAAGGGTAAAATTACTTCTGTTTGAGCTGAGACATCCGTCTTCTCTTACCGCAGACATTGGACATTGGCAGTCCTGGTTCTCAGATTTTCACTCTTGAACTGAATTATACTAGTGGGTTTCCTCTCCAGGTTTCAAATGACAGATCATGGGACTTCTCAGCCTCCATAATTGCTTGAGATCATATGTTTATATCATATATATAGCCCATTTATACATATATAATTATATACCATATATATATATATATATCCCATTCATTCCATTTCTCCAGAAAACCAGGATACAAATGTTGGGTATCCTTTCATGTGCTTATTGTTATTGACTTGTATTTCTTCTTGGCAAAAGAACAGCTTGTCATTTGCCCATGTTATAATTGGATTATTTATCATTTTGTTCAGTTGTAAGATTTCTTTATGCACTGTGGATAATAAACCCTTATCATCAGAAATATTTTTACAAGTGGTTTTTACCATTCTATAGTTGTCTTTTCCTCTTTGATAGTCTTTTAACACACACAAGTTTTTAATTTTTATGAATTTTGATTTATCTATTTTTTTCTGGTTGCTTCTACCCAACCACAGCTCTCGATACATCTAATTCAACCTCCGCATGGCAACCAGAGGGACCTTTTATATGTAAGGATTGTTACTCTTTCCCCAGCTGCTCTAAACACTGTCATGTGCATGATTTAAAACAGTACTTCTCTCACTTATTCTGTAGACAAAGCACCGGAAAATCTTCCTAAATGCAGATTCTGATTTGGTAGATATCTCCTCCAGGAGATAGGTTGCAGCTTGTGTTTTCTAAAGATGACCTCAGCAATATCCCCATGTCTGCATCATGCTCCAGAAGTTTCAGTGTCTCCAAAAGGAGGAGGCCATTTCCCCTTCTCTTGAGCCTGGACAAGACTTTGCAATTGCTTCAACAAATGGAATGTGGTGAGAGAGACCCTGCATGGCTTGTGAGGCTATGTCACACAGGAAATATGATTTTTGCCTGGTTCTCTTTTAGGACACTTGTTTTTGGACAACCTCCATGCTGTATAGGAACTGATCCTAGCCAATATGAAGAAACTACATGGAGAAACTATCCCTCAGCCCACAGCCAGCATCTACTACCCCTCAGCCTACAGCCAGCATCTACTGTGAGACAGATGAGCATTTGCACCTTCAGATGATTCTAGTGGAAGCCTCAGATATTGTGGAGCAGAAATGACCTATCCCTGCAGATTGCAGGTTTGAGAGCAAAATATATTCTGCCATTGTTTAAAAATAACTACATTTGAAAGTGATTTGTTATATAAGCAATTGAGAGCTTTAACAATGCTAATACCACTAGTCCATGGACTTTATTGAGTAGCCAGATTACTAGAGCATCCCATGGCCATTAAATACACCATTTTTCTACTCATTATATCTTGACTATTCTCTTTTTTTCTTTTTCTTCTTTTTTCTATTCTATTTCTCCCCTCCACCTTCCCTCCTTCCTTCCTTCCCTCCCTACTTTCTTTCTTTCTTTCATCTTTCAGATGGGATCTTGCTCTGTTGTCCAGGCTGGTACGCATTTGTATGATCATAGGTCACTGCAGCCTTGAACTACTGGACTCGAGGTATCCTCTTGCCTCAGTATCCCAAGTAACTGGGACTACAGGCATGTACCATCATGCATGACTAAATTTCTTTTTACTAGGAGCCTGAAGTGAACCTTTCATCTTGGCCTCCCAATGTGTTGGAATTATAGGCTTGAGCCACAGCACCCGGCCACACTCTTTCTTTGTACTTGGTTCACTTTTTCTCATCCCTTCAGTTCTGCTCTAAGATCACTTTCCTAACAAATCATGCTGGGCATGTGGTCTCACCTAAACCTTCTTTCACTCCCCACCACAAACTCTGACTCTGCCTATGCCTCCTTCATTTTGACCCTGACCACCTTGACTATCCCTGTGTGGGAATGGGTCTCTCCCCCTTGTACCGAGGCCCCCAGGAGGGCAGCCTGGTGCTGACTTGGTCACTGTGGGATGGAGCTCTGTAAACGTGGTGCTGAGGACAGAACTAGTGGACGAAGTATCTGAAAATCCCTCTAGATACATAACTTCTAAAGAAAATATAAGGGAAAAGCTTAAGACATTAGGTGTGGCTGGGATATAACACGGAAAACAAAGGCAACAAAGAAAAAATAGACAGCAAGAATATGCCCACTTAAAAAAACGTGTGTGACCAGAACCAATGGACAGGATAAAAAGGCAACCCGGGAAATGAGAAAAACTATCTGTAAATCATATTTCTTAAAAGAAGTTAATATCCAGAATAGATAAAGAATCCCTATAATTTAAGAATGAACCAAACAAATACCCTCCCTTTTTTTCTTCAAGAGATGGAGTCTCACTCTGTCACCCAGTCTGGAATGATGTGGCACAGTCATAGCTAACTGTAACCTCAGACTCCTGGGTTCGTGTGATCATTCTGCCTTAGCCTCCCAAAGCACTGGCATTACAGGGGTGAACCACCACACCTGGCCTACAAATATCCAATTTAAATACTGTTAAAAGGCTTGAGTACACATTTATCCAAACAGTGTAAAAGATTGCCCAAGAAAAATATGAAAATATGTTCAACATCACTTATCATTAGAGAGATGGAAATTACAATGATCTGACACCCATTTGAATGGCCACTTCCAAAAAATCAGAAAGTGACAAGAGTTGTCCCAGTTGTGCTGCATTCCTTTGTAAGTAAAATAGTGCAGGTATTGTGCAAAACAGTACAACATTTTCTTCAAAAATGGAAAAATAGCCTGCAGGAGGACCCATCAGTCTCCCTTTTAGAGAGCTGTTGTATAACACATTTATATATATTTACATATATAGAGATGGATGTAGATATAATGCTGAATTACACATTAGTTAATTGTGGTAAATTTTTTGTTATGTGGAATTTACTACAAGAAAAGCACAACATTTTAAAGACATTCTGGTGTTTTAAAACCTGAGGGATTTGAAAACTTGCTGTCCCAGTAAGCGAAGGTCCAGGTGTGATGAGAACAAACTGTGGGTGGTATGAGGGTGTGTTTCCTGTCTCCAATCAGCCTGTTCCCCATGAGCTTTTCCAGCCATGGTTGGTTGGTTGCTGTTGGGGTCGCTGAGCCACTTGAGAGCCCGTGTAGGGGAGCAGCCTAAAATATCAGTGATCCGGGGAGTTGAAGGGCCCAGGTAACATGGGAAGATCTGGCAGGGGGAGGGGGGGAGGAGGAAGGAGTGTTGAAAGGGACGGATCAAAGACACAAGAGAGCTGCAGAAAAGGTCTAATGTGTAAGACCAAAAAAAGATAAATAAGGATTGTGAGGAGAGGAATAAGGAGGTGATAAGGAGGGAAAGGCCTTATATGGACCAGGAAAGGAGTTCTCAAGTCAGCCGCTCTGAGCCCCCATAAGAAGCCCCATTGCCTTTAGGAAAAGTTTGCCATTTCTTCAGACATTGGACCGAATTTGTGCATTGCTGGTGATTCAGGTATGAAGTAGAAGAAGGGAGAACACAGCCTAGAAGGAGGCCCCTCACAGGTTAACAGACAGTTAAACTAGAGAGAAATATCTGACAGGAGAGTCCACCTGACTTATCTCAATGCACAATACCTGAATCTGAAGCCCTCAACCCTGGTCTTCTCCCATTGCCCAGGTGTTTCCTGGGTGTGGGGTGAGGGAGAGGTAAGAGAATTCCCTGCAAAAGTTAAGAGAAAAGAGATTGCAGGGCAGGGACTGAAAGCAACTGCGTCTTTGAAAATTTGTTCTCATTAGCAACTAACCTCCAGATGCTGCCCTGGGACTCAATGCTGTCGTGTCTGGTGACTCAATGGGTACTCAATGCTGTCGTGTCTGGTGCCCCCTCTCTTCAATATGGACGTCTGCACTCCTGAAGATTGTTTTCTGTGTGACTCTTTCTCTAGGTTGAGGCCTACACATCCCTACCGGCATCCGATGACCTTCACTATGACTAAGTGCATCCCCAGAGGCTGCAGCCCCTCTGAGTGTGGGGCCTGCAGAGCCAGACTGGGGAATCTGTGAGAGACATACCATCCAGGATGATGTCATGCCAGGAACTCAAGCACATGAACACACTCATTATGTCTTCCTAAGAGTCAGCGATTTCACTTATGAAGGACTCAATTTCTAATGGATAATATGACTACATTTCATCTAGACCAGGTATAAATATTCTTGACAGATAAACCAGTGATCCATCTAAAAGTTAGTCACCAACAAGTTAAAAACAGATGTTTTCTCTTCATTTGAATGAAGGTTCTTATATTTCTACTGGGAATAGTTGTTCTAGTTTTATACTACCAGATTTTCATCTCACTGTTTAAAACATATGTCTGTTTCTAACATAGATTATAAGTGGTTAACCAACAGGGTGGTTGTGCTGTAATACTAATGAAAATGTAGCATCATGTATAAATACCTTCTGATGGAAATAGATTTCAGTCTTTGCTTCTTCAACTGATTCCTCACCAGGTCCATCAACAACCACTAACCAAAAACTTTCATCCCAACTCATTGATATGAGAATCATTTCAATGATTCAATTTCAACTTTGCCACCAGTTGTGATTGATTGGATAAATGTGTTACAAAGTAGAGAGTGGCCTTACTGCCTATTCTGTGGGCTTTAGTTGGCATGGGTGGCCCAGGTTTTCTGGCTTGGACTTTGAAAGTGAATAGGGACTTGGCAGGAGAGAATCCAGGTGTTGGGGAAGGAGACTGGAAACTTCAGCCTGGATGGGATTCAGAGAACGAGAAAGCGGGTTCAGAGAGTGACCATCAAGCAACTTAGATCACACAGTCCAGAACAGGATACAGTGGAAAGAAAACACAGGGGGCTATCTCATCAGAAACAACATCTTCACTCTTCCTGTTTTACTATTCAGCTGTTTGCAGTTACTCCGACGGGAAAGAAAATCCCTTCTTTTTTTAATAGGCTCTTGTGAAATCGGACCCATCATTCAAGATAATTTGGATTCCACAACCGTGGAATTTTTGACACTAGGGGCCTTTTCTAAAACTTCTTACTCATAAACATATGCAATCTTAGCTCTCCTGGATAAATACGAATAAATCTCCCTTACTGAAATCTCTGGCAATGTTCTACATGTACTCAGGCTCTGTCCTACACTTTAATTTTCTAAATACTGAAACCAACTTCATCTATAATAGCCCAATCTACTCTCCTGTTTTTTGAGAAAAAAGTTCTGCTTGGATTATGACCTTCTCTACAGCAACTCCTATTTCACAGAGATCTTTAGAAGGTAGTTAATTCTAGGATCTTTCAGATATATGAGAGATTCTTGATATTTAAAGGAACAAGAAACGCTGATTATGCACTGGTAATTATAGTAGATCATGAAACATATGATTGTAAAATTCCATGCTACTGATACAATAGCAACAACAGTATCATGTCGTTCCAAATCACATATCCTAGGGTCGATGAAAAGAAGGTTCCTTACATGAGTCTCAGTCACCTGCATGAGGACTGCCCAGAGCAGCATTCATGTTTTAATGTGGATCATCTCTAACCCCAAGGAGTCTGTAATGTGGTGTCCTATAGCACCACTGTAGCTGGAACAATGGAGTTATTTTCTATCCCTGAGAGTAATACTGTGAACAAAACCAGTTCCTTGCTCCCTCCTGATGCACATTGCATTCTCTTGTATCATATGACAACACTAGACTTTGCCATGCTGAGCCCTGTGTTCCTATTTGCCTGATCTTGCATGATCCAGGAGTGTTCCTGGATTCTTCTTTGGCGGGGCCACACTGATGAGATCTGTTACAAACAGCAGCAGCTCCTCTGGAAGGAACCATAATCCTCCCCTAATAACTGCACCTATTAACTGATATTCACTTTTAGGCATTATCCTTGAACTTACCTCTTGGAAAC
>NW_007180803.1:0-778 GCF_000164805.1 Carlito syrichta
TTGAAGAACTCTCTTGGGAGACAGGTTTGGTGATAATGACCTACCTCAGCTTTTATTTGTCTGGGGAAGTCTTTATTTCTTCTTTATTTCTGAAAGAACAGTTTTCATATAAAGTATTTTTGGTTGACAGGTTTTTTTCTTCACTTCTCTGAATAAATCCTCTCACTCTGTTCTGTCATATAAGGTTTTTGCTAAGATGTCCATTGCTAGCCTTATTGGAACTTTCTTATATGTAATATGCTTCTTTTATCTTGCTGTTTTTAAGATTCTGTCTTTGTCTTTGCTTTCTGACAGTTTTATTAAGCACATCTTGTCATAGTCTTGTTTGAATTGAATATAATTGAAGACCTTTGACCTTTCTATACCTGAATATCTATATTTTTCTCCAGATTTGGAATGTTTTCTTTTATAACTATTTAAAATACACTTTCTGATCCTCTGTCTCTCTTCCCTATTTAAGTCACACAATCTGAATATTGCTCCTTTGATGCTGCATTATATGTTTCACAAGCTTTCCTCATTCCTTTTTATTATTATTTTTTCCTTTTGCTCCTTGGACTGTATATTTTCAAATAATCTGTGTTCAGAGTCACAGATTATTTTTAACGTTTGTTCAATTCTGCTGTTGACACTTTATAACATTTTAAATTTTGTTCTTTGTATTTTCAGCTCTAGAGTATTCGTTTGACTTTTAAAAAAAAATTTAAGCCAGGCTCGGTGGCTCAGCCTGTAATCCCACGCATTTGGGAGGCTGAGGTGAGTGGATTGCCTGAGCCCG
>NW_007180804.1:0-3151 GCF_000164805.1 Carlito syrichta
GGATGTTGTACATTGTAAACTTGATGTTATTGTGTGCCTGGATTTTATTGTCTTCCTTTAAGGAGTTTTCAACTTTGTTTTTGTCTGTTAAGCAGTTAAGTTACTTGTAGTCTTATCTGATCCTTTTAAAGCTTATTTGAAGTATTATTAGGACAGGTCTAGAGTAACCTTTATCTAGGGATAGTTTAGTCCCACTGATAAAGTAGACCAGAAATGCTGGTCTTCTTTCAGTTCTTCAAGCATGTTATATTCTTTCTTGCTCCTGGATTTGGCACATTCTGTTAGTTTTTTTCCCTGTTATCCACTTCTATCATATTCTGAGCTTTTCCTCCTGAAATTAAATGTAAAATTATATATTTGATGACTGTCATTCTTGCTATATTGTAAACTCCAGGACACCAGGAGAAATTATGAAAGGGCACCCATCATTTCATGCCAAACAAATGAGACATATTTCAGGACTGGTGAAGAGATCATTTTTCTAATGAGGATATGGTCAATGAAAAGATGAGTCAGGATGAAGGTACACAGATGCCATTTATTTTCTCTAATAGTAATTCATTTTCATTTTCCTCTCCCATACTTCCTTTTGAAATATCTGCTCCCAAAGATCCTGTTGGATCATTTGATTCCATTGCCTTGACTGTGAATGGCCAGACTGGGGATGAAAAACTGACATCAGGTAGGTCAACATATTATTTACTCTAGACATACTGGTTAGGTTTCTTTTTTCCCTTGAAGCAAAACTGTCTTTTTAGTGTTCCACTGGACAACCCAGTGGAAATCTAGGCTTTCTGGCAGAATCATGCCCAAAGGATATGCCCAGCTAAAGAAGTTGTTGATGCCAGTGAAGTCCAGGATAGGCTAGTAATTAGGTGTAGTGGAGATAAGCAGGGCACGTGTATAAGCAGAAAATATGCAAAGATACATGTTCATGGTGGTTAATATTAGGTAGCTCCTGGCCTAAGGTACCATGTCCAGTGAAGAATTCATGGGAGAATTTCAGTTCTCAGGGTGATTGATTATGTTAGTGTCCTAGGGCTGCCATAACAAGTTACAGTGAACTTGATGGCTTAAAACAACAGAAATTTGTTCTCTTAGAGCTATGGAGGCCAGATGTCGGAAGTCAAGGTGACAGAAGTGTTGGTTCCTTCTGGAGGCTCTGCTCCTCTGCTCTATGCCTCTCTCCTAGTTTCTGGTAACTGCTGGTAAATCTTGGTATGCCTTGGCATATAGATGTATCACTCCAGTCTCTGCCTTTATCTTCACATGGTCTTTTTCTGTGTTTCTTCTGATTCTCTGTTTATTTCAAATCTTCCTCTCCCTTTTCTTATAAGAACATCAGTCATTAGATTAGGGCCCACTCTAAATTTGGGGTGATCTTATCCCACGAGTCTTTATTATAGCTTAAAAAACCTAATTCAAAAAAAAAGGGGGTTACATTCACAGGTATGAGGTGTTAGGACTACGATGCATCTTTTTTTGGCTCATTATTCAACCCATTATATTGGTGAAAGCAGGACTGAGTCCTAGGCTAGAAAGACAAGATATTTATATAAGGCATCAAGCCATAGCTCAGGTATAGAAAAAAACAAAACAAAAAACAAAGCAGGAGTCTAATTTTAGGAACTGAAAATCAAGATCAGAATAGGACTGGTAGAAATGGAAGTTTAGTTACTGGTCAAGAAAGGCTCTTTCACATTCCAACAGATTAAAAACACTGTCAAATAGTCTGGGTCATTGACAAATCTACCAGTTGCAACAGTGAGGATGGCATGTGAGCCATAATAACAATAATTAAGTGGAGTGATCTGGGCGATATAGACTCAGTAAAATAAAACAGAATCTATAAAAAAATTAACAAATTAACTTGCCTATAGTTTAGTTAGTAGTTTGCACGGCATTTCAAGCTCTTCAAGTTTCCTCCTTTGTGTATTCTGCAAACAGCTTGCCCCAAGTTAACATGAACTGTAACTTTCCCCTTTGCTCCAACTTCAAATATAGGAAAATGTATACATGACTCTTCAATTAGTCTCATCCTGGATTATACAAAATGAGCTGGAAATAGCTTGATTAAAGATTAATAATTTTTACTGATTTCCTTAAAAATGTCCTTAGCATGTGAATTGTTAAAAAAAAGCAATTTAGTACACAATTAAAAAATGTCTGTTACAAATATCAACAATTCCTCATTTTCTTATCAGGCAGAACTTTCCTGAACACCAGGTTTTTATTCCATTTTTAGAAGATTTCTTAAGCAATGATGTCCCACTTTTAAAGATATTAAAATATGCTCTAACATGTTCAGAAACATATGTCTTGTTATTCTAAATCTGGTCTTTTTTCCTACTGTCTTCCAAAAATGGGAAAAAACGTTGACAAAATTGAACAACTTGATTTTCTGTGAATGAGTAGTGGAGTTTGGAACAGACAAGGGCATTAGTGATTATCTGAAGTCAAGGGCTGGTGGGTCAGAGGCCTAATCGGAGCTGCAAAAATCACTTCTTTCAAAATTTAATGACATTTTTGTGCCCTTCTGTATCTAAATAGTGTGTAACTTGGCATGCCATGTCTGTTCAAATGACAGGCAGCTCTCTGTCCTTTAAGAGCAAATACATTTCCTCAGCTCTAAGTAATAGCTCTCATTGGTTTGGTGTTTGATGAACCAAGGACCTTTGGAGTCAGTGCACACAGAATCCAGTTATGGCTGTAGTTTTGGCCAGGTACCCCACTGCCTCAGAAAATGACCAGCTATCTTTTGAGGTGGCTTAAAGAAACGGCTCTCTGATGACTCCTCCCGAGGTTAACAACTTTAATAAGTGCTATATCCGATTGGGTTCTTCGGTATCATCACTGGCCTTGAGTTCAGATATGATAGAGGCTTTGAAACCCTGACAGATAATCAAAGAGTCACCTTCTCACCTCCAGTCAGTTCATAAGAAAAGAACCAAAAAATGGGCACTTCACAGAAGCCCTTGCATAGCGCTTACATCTTTTTGATTTTCTCTCTCACTAGATACTTTAGAAAGCTTTTGGAAAATGCATTTAATCTATTTCAAAGGTCACAGCAACAAAGGTCTCTGCTCCATTGCTATATCCATGCTAGGTCAGCCTTTAAAATTTCAATTTTCGTGGTTTTTTTTTTTTTTTT
>NW_007180805.1:0-931 GCF_000164805.1 Carlito syrichta
TCTTGGCCACAAAGATCAGTAACAATGGTGATGCCAGGCTAAAGTTGGACAAGCAGTCACTAGGCAAAATTCCTTGCAGAAGTATTTTATATAAGCTTGTGATGACAAGCAGTTACCAGGAAAAATTTCTTGCAGAAGTATTTTATATAAGCTTGTGATGACCTCTGTGCAAAGTTTTAATTTTTACAGTCTTTTGTGATCATTTTTACCAGGCACACAGGTGTGAGATCTTCTCCATAGCCTTCCCCAGGCTCTATTTATCCGTGTTACTTGTATTTTTTTTTTTTTTATTTGTATGTTTTTTTATTGTAAAGATGTGGGATACAATTCAGGATTAAGTAGAAAAATGGTCATCGTACAGATAAAGTTTGGGCCTCCCTTGGATCCTCACTTCCCCTGGTTTGAGATCAGATACGCTTATTGATGTTATATGCCTACCCCTCCCCTGGCAGCGTCCCGCTACTGCCAAACACTTTCTTATAGTATTATGATAAATGTTCAGAGTCCGCTTATGACTGAGAACATGTGGTACTCTGTTCTTTTTCCGTGATAGATCACTGAGTATGATAGACTCTAAATTCATCCAAGTTGCTGTGAAGTCCACAATTTTGTCCTTTCAGCTGTGTAATATTCCATCATGTACATTTATCACATTTTTTTTTTTTTTTTGAGTTGGAGTCTCACTCTGTCGCCCAGACCGGAGTGCAGTGGCCACTCCCGGCCACCGCAGCCTCGACCTGCTGGGCTCCGGCGATCCTTCCGCCTCAGCCTTCCGAGTAACCAGAATTACAGGCATGCACTACCATGCCCGGCTGATTTTTTGATTTATTGTAGAGATGAGGTCTCACTGCCCAGGCGGGTCTCGAACCCGCGGGTTCAGGCAATCTACTCACCTCAGCCTCCCAAAGGGATTACAGGCTGAGCCACCGAA
>NW_007180806.1:0-909 GCF_000164805.1 Carlito syrichta
TGCACAGTCCAATTAAGAGCATAAAAATAAATTCTCAACCCATAACACAATAATAGTAACATCAACTATGTAGGAACTGTTAAATGGAAAATGTTTATCAGAAATTCTTGTATAAATACTTTCAAATTATATTCATTTATATTTAGGCCTGATGTAGTCTAAAATTAACTTGTGTATGGAACTCTTTCTAACATTTTGCTTTTAGTTTATTGAAAAATAACTTTATTATAATCAACATACAGACATAAGATAAAGCCTACCTCTGTAATTTTGAAAATGTGTATGAAAGGTGGTGATAGAATTTATTTTAATAATATGGCCAAGTTTCCCATGTCCAGCATAAATAAGAATAGGACAGCAGTACCCTTCACAGAATTCTGTCTAAATAAAAATAAATTCTAACTGGGTGTATAAGTTTTTAATACTTCTATTATCAAGTCTTGAATTAATCATGCTACTGTGATTAAATACAAATTTACCATAACAATTGGTATAACATTTTATATAATTTTAATTCAAATGTTATGAGGTCATGCTAGCTATTAGCTAACATTTTAAAAACTGTTTTCTCTCTACATTTTTTTTTCAGTTGGAGTTTCACTCTGTGGCCTACACTGGAGTGCAATGGCACGCTTCTGGTCACCACAGCCTTGACCTGCTGGGCTCCTCTTCTGCCTCAGCCTTCCAAATAGCCAGAACTATAGTAGTGCATTACCACACCTGGTTAATTTTTGTCTCCAAGTTGCCCAGGTGGGTCTCGATCCTGCAGGCTCAGGCAATTCACTCTCTTTGGCCTCCCAAAGTGCTGGGATTACAGGCTGAGGCATCAAGCCTGGCCCCCCTCTCTACATTCTTAATTGGCACACAATAATTGTACATATTTGTGGGGTACAATGTGATATTTTGATA
>NW_007180807.1:0-691 GCF_000164805.1 Carlito syrichta
GTGATGCTAGCATACCAGCTATCCAACCATCTTATTAGTGTGCTGTTCCTCTATACAAAGACCTGGTTCACAGACAGAATAAAAGAGAAGAAAAGGAAAGGGAAAAGAGAAAAAAGGGAACAATACAGTAGGAATAGAATTAAGTCATTAAACTAATAGAATCAATGAAGCACACTCTGAGACATTTTGTTTAAGTCCAATGTCCTTTCAGGTCTGATTTCTCGTTTTTTTTTTTTTTTTCAAGCTGGTAAATTAGTTTGCAGTTAGGGTCAGTTCCCCTGATCTGCTGTGAAGGACAGTTCAGAATAACCTCGGTTCAGAAGTTTAGTCTATGTCTTTATGAAGCTTGTCTCTCCCGTTTCGGTGTTGTTACCTTGAATCGGCAGCAGGTGGTGCTATCTCATCTGCTCGCCCCAGAGGGGGTGGGGCCGAACAGGAACAAGATGGCTGCCTGCCTCCGAGCAGGCAACAGGAGCCCCGCGCCGGGTGGGCAGGACAGTCTCCGTCGCAGGAGCGGTGGCAGCGATCCCAGCAGATCTTCCCTGAAGCGGTTTGATGTGGATCTCCTCCGGCCGGGTTGTGATGAGCTACCCGTGCCAGAGGCCGCGGCAGGCGCGGCGGCGGCGGCGGCGGCGGGAGCGCTGGTGGGGGGAGGGGCTGCAGCAGCAGCGGGAGAGGACGATGCAGTAAA
>NW_007180808.1:0-708 GCF_000164805.1 Carlito syrichta
AACACATGAAGAAATGCTCAACATCACTAATCATCAGGGAGATGCAAATCAAAACCACACTGAGATACCACCTAACTCCAGTCAGAATGGCGATTATCAACAACTCAAAAAATAACAGCTGCTGGAGAGGGTGTGGTGAAAAGGGAACACTTCTACACTGTTGGTGTGAGTGTAAACTAGTGCAACCGCTGTGAAAAGCAGTGTGGCGATTCCTAAAAGCTCTAAAAATCGACCTTCCATATGTCCCCGCAATCCCCCTACTGGGAATATACCCTGAAGACCTCAAATCACTCTATAAAAAAGATACCTACACACGTATGTTTATTGCAGCATTGTTCACAATAGCAAGAACCTGGAAACAACCATGGCGCCCATCAAAAGAGGACTGGATTAAAAAAAATGTGGTACATGTACACGATGGAATAATACGCAGCCATAAAAAGGAACAAAATCATGAATTTCGCAGCAACCTGGATGGAACTAGAGTCTATAATACTGAGTGACCTCTCACAGAAACAAAGATTCGAGTATCATATGTTCTCACTCATATAATGGTCCTTGAACATCCAATGTAATACTATAAGAAAATGACTGATGGTACTGGGAAACTATGGGGGGGAAAGGGATTAACAGCTGCAAATATCTGTCTGGCGATGGGGAAACACCTCTTATCAACAGGGTGCCTGAATGAAACATAATTGTACACCT
>NW_007180809.1:0-782 GCF_000164805.1 Carlito syrichta
ACTAAGTAGTGCAAAACTGTAGAAAATCATGTCCTCAACGTTTGCTTTAAAGGACTATAGTGCCACAACTTAAGTATGGATAACATTTTCTGATCATGTTTAGATTTCATAAACCCTTTCTTTCAAACAACTATTGATGAATGTGGATGGAAAAGAGGATGGAACTTTTTATGATAAAATAATTAAAAACTAAAAACTAGAATATGCAAGATTTTATAAGTGATTTATTTTGTCACTGAAATAATCAATTGAATAGAGGAGATAAATCAGAAACAACTAATCCAATATAAATCTACCATTCAACTCTTTCAAAATGAGAAGTACACTCACCATGTCATGATAAATTTACAATCATATTATGTATGACACATTAGTGGGAGTCAGTTATCTTATGTTAAGTGAATTAAAGTATATATAAAGTAGCTCTAGCAAGAAAATGAACAAACAAAAACTCAATTTGATCAATGACTCAACAATATGTGTAATTTATCTACCATACCAATCTATTCTACCAGGTTATGCAAAGATAGAAAACAATAATCTTAAATATTTTCAGAGCATTTTAATATATATAAATTATGCCTCATATGTGCAAATTTTCATTCTCTCAATAATAAACCTCTAAAAATCATTAGAAATTTTAATTGTCAGCAATATAATGGGAAAATATGTGTGAATAACCACTTGTTAATGTAGAACACACAGAGAAAACATATTATAATGCATTTTGAAGCCTATCTGGCTGTTCAGAAAGACTATAAAAGACTGCAATCAAAATGAAA
>NW_007180810.1:0-4885 GCF_000164805.1 Carlito syrichta
GGTCCTCCTCTACTTGTCCAGGCAGCCTCATCACCCTCCATTCTGCAGTGCCCAGATTATACTAAGAGCAAACCAGACTCCTCACATCCTTTCAAAAGCACCACAACCTTTGACAGCTCAGAAACATTGTATATGTTTTCTCTGCTTGAAATGATCCCGTCTTGGTCTTGGACAGTGTTCTGGAAATAACTCATTATTTTGATTGGAATGATTTAATTTTAGTTAATTTGAAAAATATGATTAGACATCAAAAAGAGATCAAATTTGCTAAATATGAACTGGATCGTTGTGTCTTTAGAAGTCAGTTCTTCTCCAGAAGTCTTATTTTCTTTTTGTTATATATACTAATAAATGCACATATAGTCAAAACAACTGAAACTATAGCGTTTTATTTATTTCCATATGTTTATTATTCATGTATGTATTCACTTACTTTGCATTACCATGATTCACAATAATACATAACTGAATTAATTCAATGTCATTGTGATTTTAAAGAACACATATTATTCTAAGGTAGAAAATAAAACATATTCTTCTAAAGCAAAGACAGCAATCTGCTTGAGGAAGACAGAAAAATTAATTTCCCTTCATTTAATTATCATTTAAGAAAAATTGTTTTTATTGGATAGTTTGACAGAAGTATATACTTTACAATAAATGGTAGCTCCATACCCTGTAAGTAATAGTCTGCTTTCTCAGAAATATTCCAGAGAAAACAAGCAACAGTGGAACACTGGGTTCAGGGAGGGGTATGTTGGAGGTATGAAGAGTCATAGGGGAGAAAAATAGGGAAGATCTTGAATATCTGACTGGAAAGTTTGAAACATATTCTCTGAGTGTCATCAAAAAATCTTGAGTGATGTGTTTATAGTGCCTTAAAGAGATTACTGGATCTTGGACATGGGGAAGAATGGCTTGAATTGGGTGAAACTGGTAGAAGAAAAAAAAGAAATTTAGAGGACACTGAAATAAATCTATATTATCAACATGAAAAAGGTTATTATTGATGGCAATTAAAATGGAATGAAGTCCTAGCCACAGCCTTTTGACCAGGGTGGTTTATGGAAATATGGAAAGGGCTAATAATGTTGAAGTCAGGAAACCAAGAAAAATAGAGAATAAGTTCATTTAGATCAATTATAGTGGGCTTCCAAGCTCAAGTGGTAACATCAAGTAGGACTGTCTTATATTTGTGGTTTATTCTTCCCAGAACTTTGTACATCAGTGTGATCTGAAATCTGATACCCTCCATCTTTTAGACTCTGCTGAGTAATAGCTTCTCAATGAAACATTTACATTTTATTTGTAGTACAGTGGCTGTCACTTCAATCAATGAAAAGCATTATTCGCCTCAGTGATGCAGTTTTTATTCATTTTCAAGGCACTTAGATAAATTATTGCTGTTGAGTGTATAGCTTGTACGTAAAGGTCAAGAGTAAATTTATGTCATCCTCACAATCATTCAAGAAAGAACTTATTGGACTCACTGACTCAGATTTTGTTAATCTTTTTGTCAAAATAAGCATATTAGCACAGATAACTTAGCATAGCATAATACCTTCACATGGTGTATTTACTAGCTTTTTCACTACAAAAAAGCCTATGGTTTGCACTGCAAATTTGCATAGAACATGGTATATATTTAATAAGGAAAAACAAAATTACTGTTTAGTTTACAAAAGTTATTTGCATCACCTTTGTAAAATATATCAAAATGAAACAAAGTGAAATGAACTAAGTAGTGCAAAACTGTAGAAAATCATGTCCTCAACGTTTGCTTTAAAGGACTATAGTGCCACAACTTAAGTATGGATAACATTTTCTGATCATGTTTAGATTTCATAAACCCTTTCTTTCAAACAACTATTGATGAATGTGGATGGAAAAGAGGATGGAACTTTTTATGATAAAATAATTAAAAACTAAAAACTAGAATATGCAAGATTTTATAAGTGATTTATTTTGTCACTGAAATAATCAATTGAATAGAGGAGATAAATCAGAAACAACTAATCCAATATAAATCTACCATTCAACTCTTTCAAAATGAGAAGTACACTCACCATGTCATGATAAATTTACAATCATATTATGTATGACACATTAGTGGGAGTCAGTTATCTTATGTTAAGTGAATTAAAGTATATATAAAGTAGCTCTAGCAAGAAAATGAACAAACAAAAACTCAATTTGATCAATGACTCAACAATATGTGTAATTTATCTACCATACCAATCTATTCTACCAGGTTATGCAAAGATAGAAAACAATAATCTTAAATATTTTCAGAGCATTTTAATATATATAAATTATGCCTCATATGTGCAAATTTTCATTCTCTCAATAATAAACCTCTAAAAATCATTAGAAATTTTAATTGTCAGCAATATAATGGGAAAATATGTGTGAATAACCACTTGTTAATGTAGAACACACAGAGAAAACATATTATAATGCATTTTGAAGCCTATCTGGCTGTTCAGAAAGACTATAAAAGACTGCAATCAAAATGAAAGAACCTCCAAAGGGGCTCATAAAGTTGCAGTTAAAATTATACTATTTTTCCTGAAGCTGTCTGCCAATCTCTATGGGCATGGAGAACTTTGTTTTTTTGCAAAATGACAAGGCCTGGGTTTGAATAGATTGTTAGATGAGATGAAAATTTCCCACATAAAATTAGGACACCCTGTAGAAAAAAGAAATAAGTATACCTTTGTCTTATCTTTGCTTTTTGTGTAATTAATTAGGATATATATTTGCAACCATAAGTCTTCATTCCTATAATTCTAAAACCCTATATTCCTCAAACCATTTCTGCCTATAGAAAATAATTTATTTTAAAGTTGTCCCACGTTGTAAGGCTTCAAGGAGCCAAGTGCAATGTCCAGAACTCCCAAAAATTGGAGTTCAAACTTTGGGACAAAATTACTAAATACATGAAGAAAGAAGTTAGCATGAGCAAGTATAAGCATGAAGAGCAAGTGGCAAAATGAAACTTATAGCGCTCATAGATATTAAAATTAACAGAAACACAAATCAGGATAACTCTTTTAATATGTTAAAATAAATATAAATAGAGGATTGATTTTACTGAATGAATTGAGCACTATAAAATTTGAAGAGTTAGATGTGAAAAATAGCTATGTAGAGCTATTAAACATAAGTATATAACATAATTAAATTTACTCAAAAGATAACTTTAGCCCCTCAAAAAACACAAATGAAGAAGGAATTAGTGAACTAGAGTATTCAATAACACTATATATCAGGGAAATATCACTTAATAACTCAATAAGGTACCAATGCGTGCAGATTAGATGGCTGAAACTAAAATGATAAATAACATCAAATGTTGTGGAACAGTTTGTATTCCTATACAGTGCTGGGGGTAATGTAAATGTAGACAACACAACCATTCTATTCCTAAATATTTTCTCCCAAAAAGAAAACGTCTGTTCACACAAAAGAGCTATCCATAGATTTTCACAGAAGTGTAATTTGTAAAAGTCAAATATAGAAGACAAGCCAAATTTTCATCAAGTGAATGATAATCAGAATAGACTACATGCATAAAACAGAATATTTCTAGTAAACAAAAAGTGAAATAGTTAAACAACTAACTTTAAAAGCTCTAACAAGTCAAGAATACTAATATCCCCATTAAAAACCCTACTGGAAAACTGATTATGATAATTATAAAAGAGAAATGAGTAAAAATATAAGGATAAGAAAGGAAGAAAAAAATTCTTTTTAGATAAATGACATAATTATTTATGTTGAGATCTTCAAAAAACTTTCATATATATTGATATATTTAATAAGAGTTCAGTATTTTATTTGGATAAAATGTTTATATCCAAGGTCTTGATCACACTTCTACATACAAAAAGGTAATATTTTATTAAAAGACATTGTTTCTAATAAGCCAAAAATGTTTGTTACCTAAAAGAATAATCTTCAGAATGTACACTAGATTGTGATGGAAATGAAGGTAAAACTTTGTTGAAAAATTAAAATTCACAATTGCAAAGATGTGGAATCAACCTAAATGCCCATCAACAGATCAGTTGAAAAATGTGGTGTATATACACCATGGAATGCTACACAACCATAAAAAGGAATGAAATTTTCTTTGCAGTAATGTGAATGAAGCTGGAGATCATCATACTAAGTAAATGGACTCAGAAATGGAAAACAATATACCGCATGTTCTAACTCATGTGGGAGCCAAACAATCACAAAGATGGAAATGATAGACACTGGGGACACCAATAAGGGGGAAGGAGGTTTAGGGTTCAGAAACTACCTAAATTGCGCAATATTCACTATCAGGGGAATGGGCAACCTGAAACTCAATTCCCACTATACAACATGTCCATATAACAAATACTCATATATGCCTCCTGAATCTAAAATAAAAAATAAAAAAGATTTAAAGAAATGCATAGATGTATCATATCCATGAATAGAAAAACTCAGTTTCCTAAAAGTATCATTTTCTAAAAGTTTTGTACTTATTGATTATACTTCTAATTGAAATCTCAATAAGAGCCATAAATTTGAGAAATAGATGCAAAGGATTCTGTGGAAAATATCTGTAAAAATAACACTTGAAAAGTACCTGGACACAGGCTTCATATGAATCGACAGGGCAAACACAAGCAACACAATAGAAAAAGTAGGCAAAGGACATAAATAGGCATTTCAAAGTAATGGAAACATAAGTAGTCCTTAAATGTGTGAAAAGCAGCCGGGCTTGGTGGCTCAGCCTGTAATCCCACACCTTTGGGAGGCTGAGGTGAGTGGATTGCCTGAGCCCACGGGTTCAAGACCCGCCTGGGCAGGCGAGACTTCATCTCTACAATAAAATAAAAAAATTAGC
>NW_007180811.1:0-1044 GCF_000164805.1 Carlito syrichta
ACTGAAGTCTTGAACCCCTCAAAGTCCTTCATGAATGACTGATATATTGATCTCCTCTCTTAAATCACAAATATTTGTAATGGCATCTAGAATGATGAATCCTTTCCAAAACATTTTCAATTAACTTTGCCCAGATCCATCAGAGGAATCACTACCTATGGCAGCAACAGCCTTACAAAATGTATTTCTCAAGTAATAAAATATGAAAGTTGAAATTATTCCTTGATCCAAGGTATGCAAAATGGATGTTGTGTGAGCACGCATGAAAACAACATTAATGTCCTTGCACATCTCCCCTGGAGCTCTTGGGTGACCAAGTGTGCTGTCAATGGGCAATGATATTTTAAAAAGGATCCTTTTTTCTGAGCAGTAGGTCTCAACAGCAGGTTTAAAATATTTAACAAACCACACTATCAAAATATGTGCTATTATCTCAACTTTGTTTTTCCATTTATAGAACACAAGCAAAGTAAATTTAGCATATTTTTTTATTTTAAAGATGTGGGGTACAATTCAGGATTAGGTAATACAAGTGGTCAATGTATAGGCAAAGTTTGGGCTAGAGCATAAATGCCCTCTTACAGATAAAATTTTAACTTTTTCAATTGTTTCATAAAAAAGAATCAAGAAAAGAGAAAAGGTCCAAGGAGAAGTTTCTGGGGTGTCCATTTTTAACCATTGAAAAGTTTATATCAATAACAATTGAGTCCTTGATGCCATTATTTTATGTGACGACTCCTGGGAGTCCCCTGCCCCTGGGGTAAGAGCAGGGCTGGACCCCAAGCCCCTTCCTCTTCCACGGAGAAAAGTGTGATCTGGCTTCTCCAGGACTTCTGTGAATATTTATCCTATTTATAGTCTGGAAAGTGCTTTGGAGAAGGAAGCCCCTGCCTGGGTACTTTCTTCCAGTGCTGGAGTGGCTCTCTCTTCTGGTCCTGGCTCAGGGGGCTGGATTTTGATTCTGATAAAGGATTTTGTCTCGCAAAAAAAAAAAACCAATTGAGGGAAGGCTGTTTCAATTAGTGTTTCCCTGATTGTCAATAA
>NW_007180812.1:0-1183 GCF_000164805.1 Carlito syrichta
AAAAAAAATACCAGCAAATTATGGTGAGGCAACATGGCTTTCATTAGAAATGCAGTCATGGCCCCCGACAACACTTGACTCTATCCCTTCTAAACTATGGATTGCCAGTATTTGTATTCCTCCAATAACAGACACAGCATTTGATGACCAGATTAACTTCAAGTCACTTCAGGTGATGGTACTGTTCTCTTCAGGTCTAAGGGTAGTAATAACTCCCTATTACGAGAGTGCCCCCGGGTAGGTATTATTTCTTTGTTTTCCTTAACCCAGCCCACCTCTATGTAAACAGCCTCTTCATTAAACTTTCCTCATTAACCCTATTTGAGTATGTCACTTATTTCCTGCCAGAATCTTGTCTTCCCAAATTACTCTCAAATTTGTTTGTGTTTATAATATTAGTATCACTGAAGGGGTGTTTTAATATTATTGTTGGTCTATAATTAATCCTTTTCCATCAAATATTTGAGAAGATTTGTGAGAAAATAAACAAAACAACAAAGGTTCTTTTATTATCATACCATATTATATTAAATTTATCATTTAGTTATGAGACTGGACATATTGTTTGATAAATTCAGGTATTTCAAAAAGCATGTAAGTATATCATCTTTTATTCTACATAAAACTGTTTAAAAGTGGTATCATGATAGATAATATATACAATATATCATTATATTTTGGTTGTGAGAAAACATGATTTGGTTGTGGTAAGACGCTTATATACACATATTTATACATACATGCATTCCTGGTGAGGCTGCTATAAATGACATTTATTTTCTTTTTCCCTTCATTCAGCAAACATTAAACCAAACATGAATTGATCTAACTTCAATTTACTGAAACTCTACATAGAATAGTTTTACAAAGCTTCTATTCTTTAAACATTAAGAGTCTATTCCCAAGTTTCTGGGAATTTTTCATTAGAGATGCTGTTGCTTAATAAGAGAAACAGAAAAAAAATTCATCAACACAACAAAACTAAAACCTTAAAATTATATTGCTATTAGTAACTACTTTTAAAGCACATTTTTTTAGTTTTCTAACTATTGATTGATTGATTGATTGAGTTGGAGTCTCACTGTTGCCCAGACTGGAGTGCAGTGTCACACTCCCCGCCACCGCAGCCTCGACCTGCTGGGCTTTGGCGATCCTTCCACTTCAGCCTTCCAAGTAGCTGGAA
>NW_007180813.1:0-447 GCF_000164805.1 Carlito syrichta
TCGACCTGCTGGGCTTTGGCGATCCTTCCACTTCAGCCTTCCAAGTAGCTGGAACTACAGACGCATGCCACCACCCCCCAGCGAGAAATTTTTGATTTATTGTAGAGACGAGGTCTTGTCATGTTGCCCAGGCTGGTCTCAAACTCCTGAGCTCAAGCAATTCTCCCTCCTCTGCCCCCAAAGTGCTGGGAATACAAACGTGGGCCACTGAGCCCAGCTGCCAAAGGCCTCCTTCTATGGCCTGGTATTTTCTGTCTATAGAAAAGAGTTCATAGTGACTCTACTATATTGTAATATTGTTATGACAATCAGTGACCAAGGGACTCTAAGGTATTACTGTCAGGAGATTGGGCAGAAGGGAAGGTTAAGAGAGTCCAATGAATCCACCACTATTTCACTAACCACTCACACCTTCTCTCTCTCTCTCTCTCTCTCTCTCTCTCTCTC
>NW_007180814.1:0-1316 GCF_000164805.1 Carlito syrichta
AGAGAGAGAGAGAGAGAGAGAGAGAGAGAGAGAGATTAACATGCTATCTTACAGGTCTCAAAGATGAAGGAAGGGGCCCAGCCTGGGAATACAGGCAGCAAAGAATGCAGTTCTAGATGTTGTAAAAAGCCAGGAAATGGATTCTCCCCTAGAGCCTCTAAAGGAAGTGTTGTTTTAGGAACCTGGATTCAGCCCACTGGAATTAATTTTGGACTTCTGTCTTCTACAACTCTTAGAGAATAAATGTCTATTATTTTAAGCGACCAAGTCTGTGATAAATTGTTACAACAGTCACAGGACATCGACAAATCTGTATAGTTCAAATCCCTGCCAAGCTATATTTCTATTAGTCTTGAAAGTTCCCTCATGCTCCCTCCCATTGTATTCCCCATTCACAGGTTTATGCTCTTATGTAAGGCTTCTATTAATCAGGATAGTGTTTTGAGATGCATTTACACATTGCATGTCTTTAATTGGTTTCTTGTTACTGCTGGATAATATTCCATTGCATGAATATATTGTTCTCCTGTTGGTGAATATCTTAGTTATTATAAAGTCACTACAAATAAATATTCTTTTTCGAGCCTTTGTGTGGACCTATATTTTAATTTCTCTTAGGTAAGTACCTAGGAGAAGATTGCTGGGTAATAGGACAATTTTATGTTCAGTTTTATTAAAGGGAGTATTACTGTACATTCCCATAAACAGTAGAGAAGGTCTGTAGCTCCACCACAATTTTGTCAGTATTTAGTATTGTCAGTATTTTTTATTTGAGCCATTCTAGTGAGTATGTACTAGTAGCTCATTGTGGTTTTAATTTGCATTTGCCTGATGACCGATGATGTCAAGCGTTTTTAACCTGCTTATTGGCCATCTGCATATATTTTTTTGTGAAATCACTATTAAAGCTTTTTGCTCATTTAAAAATTAGGTTGCTTGAATTTTAATACTGAAGTGCAGAAATTCTTTATACATGTTTTAGATATGTACTAGATACAAAGTCTTGGTCAGATATATGTTTTGTGAATATTTTCTCACAGTCTGTGGGCTTTCAGGTCATTTTCTTTATGGTATCTTATAATGAGCAGAAAGATTTAATTTTGATGAAGTTGAATTTATCAATTTTTAATCTTATGGTTATTATGTTTTGTGGCTTGTCTAAGAAAACCTTGCCTACCCCTAAGTCACAAAGGTATTTTCCTTTAAAGTCTACCATTTAGTTTTGAGGTTTAATACTATGTTCTTCAGTAGATTGTGTATGTGTGTCTATGAGAGAAATATAAGTTGAGGCACATCTATTTCCCATCTGTATATCC
>NW_007180815.1:0-1612 GCF_000164805.1 Carlito syrichta
CTATGTTCTTCAGTAGATTGGGTATGTGTGTCTATGAGAGAAATATAAGTTGAGGCACATCTATTTTCCCATCTGTATATCCAGTTACTCCATCATCATTTGTTAAAACTCTACCTTCATCCCTGGATTCTTTTGATACTTATGTTTAAAAATTAAATACATGTAGACATCATATACATGTAGGTGTATTTCTAGACTCTGTATTTATACTTTGTTGATCTATTTGTGGATTGTTACCAGTACCACACTGCTTTAATTACTTTAGCTGTAGAATAAGTCTCAAAATCAGGTAAAGCAAGTTCTGTAATTTATTTTATTTCAAATATTTATTTGGATATTCTTAATCCTTTCCAACTACCTGTACACTGAGGAGGTGGAGGAGGAGGAGGAGGAGGAGGAGGAGGTATGATTGGAGAAACGAGCCAAGATCAGAGATTCAGTGTTTGTTGTGATGGTGGGGTAGGCAAAGAAACACAACTTGCTGCAAAAACTCCCTTAGGCTTTATCACAAGTACAAAAAGAAGTAGGGGAGAAAGAAACACATTTAATACCTGTGCAACCATGTATGTTGATTCCCATTTTCCTGGATTAGGCCCTGTTACAGGTTGAAATATGACCACCTCAAAAGACCTGGCCAAGTGCTACCCTCTGAGTCTTATGAATGTGACCTCATTTGGAAACATGGTCATTGGAGATGTTACCAAGTTAAGATGAGGTCATGCTGAGGTTGGCCCTGATACATATAACAAGTGTGTTTATAAGGAGAAGAGGAGAAACACAGAGACAGACACAAGAGGAGAAGAAGGCCATGGAACAGCAGGGACAGAGATTGAAGGAAAGCAACTGCAAGTCACAGAGTATGGAAGATGGTCCAGTCACCACTAAGAGCTGGGGAGGGAGCAGCAGGGATTCTATTTAGAACCCAACCTTCCCTGTGCCTTGGCTTTGGCCTTGGCCTTCCAGCTTCCAAACTGTGAGAAAATACATTTCTGTTGTTTTGAGACACGGGGTCTGTGGCTTTGAGTAGCCCTTGGAAACGAATGCAAGCACTGAAGAAAATGTGACAAGATTAGGACACAGTTTTTACCCTCAAAGAGTCTACAGCATAACTAGAAAGATGATCTAGCTTCCAGGTGCTAGAAACAATACATGACAGCTGTTGGAAGGAGAGAGAGATCTATGTTGTTGTGTTAACATTGTTGCTGGAGATTTTATGCTAAAATTTCTGATCAAGGCCTCCTCCTACACAGTGTCATTATAATTTTAGCATTATAATATGCTAAAGTGGAAATGGACTTTTAAGAGAATGTCTGGCAACTTGCAAAACATCCTTAGGAGAGCTCAGCTTCTGAGTGGCTCCATTTCTGCCTCCCACTGCTGTCGCCCACCTACATGACTGCCCAACTCTGTCCTTGCCAGCAGTCTGACTTTAACCCATCCCATAAGCACAAGTGTTCGCATTTGGCATGTTGGTTATTCCCATGCTGCTCATTTAATACAAAAGGGCATGTGCTGGCCTTCTCCCTGGCCCCAGAGAACAGTGATTTCCTAAGTTTTGGTAGGAATCACCAGTCCTTTTGTTTGTGTTCTGTACACACAATGTCTCTTTGCC
>NW_007180816.1:0-710 GCF_000164805.1 Carlito syrichta
AGGCTGAGCCACCGAGCCCCGGCTCTGAAAAACTTTTAATGTCCTGGACCCTGCCGAAGTGTTAGGGTCCCAGTCTGGACAAGAGGCAGGAAAAAACCCTTATTTAACATTTTTTTAACCTTTTTTTATGAGAACAAGTAAACAGGGTTAAAAGGAACTGCTGGCAGTCATTTCAGGTGAAGCGATGAATGCGCATGATTGATTCTAGTAAAGAAATTAAAACCTGTGGTTTTTCTGAGAACAGTGGGTTTTGAGTTTATACACACACACACACACACACACACACATACATACAAATCAGAGATTAAGAAAAGAATATACATCAGGAAGGGTTACTTATTTCGATCTGCCCCCTGTAGGACTTCCTGGAGGGGAAGATGGGGGGCCGTATTCATCCAAGAGTGGAGGTGAGTTGCCAAAGGTGGAGATGACAGAGGGGAGGTGGCAATACTGATCATGCATGCAGGGTTTACAACAAGATAAAAAATGGCTTTTGGCTCTCAGTTTGTTCTTTTATTTTTTTATCCCTGCTCTTGGAAATATTCTTATGATAATCTATTTCCAAGGGCACAATAAGAAACAGTGGGACTTTAACTGAATATTAATTGGATTTAATAATATATCAAGTAAGAACATAGACAAAATTATTAAGCAAGCAATGATGAAAAAAGCTATTGCCTTAGAAACAATGCTGGAAAGTGAAGTAGTCG
>NW_007180817.1:0-327 GCF_000164805.1 Carlito syrichta
CTGTCCCGGAAGCCCTGTGGCAAGACCGTCCATGTAAGTTGTTGTGCCTGTTCCGTGTCCAGGTCCTCCCAGGTGAAAGCAAAAAGTGGGTAAGAGTCTGGGTGTAGGGGAATAGTAGAGAAAGCATCCTTGAGGTCAATGACAGTGAAATGTGTTGTCTGAGGCAGTATCTGAGATAAAAGAGTGTAGGGATTAGGAACCACTGGTTGGAGAGGGACCACCACCTCATTAATGAGATGGAGGTCCTGGACCAAGCAGTAGTCCCCCGAGGGCTTACGGACTGGAAGGATGGGGGTGTTACATGGAGAGTTAACAGGTATGAGGAGG
>NW_007180818.1:0-471 GCF_000164805.1 Carlito syrichta
TGTCCGTACTGTGCCAGGCAGTCGAATTTTCCAGGGGAAGCTGGTGGCTGGCTTGCGACTTCGCCGGGCCTTGGTTTAAAATGTCCTTTGGGCAGAACCACAGCCCCAGGATGTCTGCACAGGCAGTCTGCTCTCCTGTCGCAGAACGGCTCCTGCATTTAGAGAGCAGGGTCTTGATGTTGCCTTGATGGACTCTCGAGTGGCCAGTGAATGCGGACTTGGAGGAGGAGCCAGGAGGTGGGAGCTGGGTGTAAGTTTCCTGGGTCTGCATTCTTTGCAGAAGTCAAGTTGCCGGGCCTTCTAAGATGCTGATACGTTGTCACTGTGGAAGGCTGATACTGGCCAAGCTAGAAACGAGAGTATCTGATGGCACAGCTTCTGTTCAGAGCATCACTGTTACATCATGGAGGGATGGCGGCGTGTGTATGTGTGTGTGTGTGTGTGTGTGTGTGTGTGTGTGTGTGTGAACTA
>NW_007180819.1:0-10651 GCF_000164805.1 Carlito syrichta
CGGCGATCCTTCCGCCTCAGCCTTCCAAGTAGCCGGAATTATAGGCACGTGCTACCATGCCTGGCTAATTTTTTGATTTATTGTAGAGATGAGGTCTCGCTGCCCAGGCGGGTCTTGAACCTGCCGACTCAGGCAATCCACTCACCTCAGCCTCCCAAAGGCGCAGGATTACAGGGTGAGCCACCGAGCCTGGCTGGAGAGCTCGATTTCTAAGGGGGTTACCACCTGCAGGCAGGAAGCGAGCCTCTAGCCAAAAGCAGAGCCAAGCTTCATGGGGGAGAGAAAAGAGGGAAGTGTATATGCTAAATGGAGCAAAGGGCACTCATATTCCACAGGACACAGGAGGAGTTTATGAAAGCTCATGAAAGAGACCCACACACATATGCATGAGGTTTATGAGTATGCGTCATAGAGAAACAGGACCCGTGTTCACTGTGGGGATGAGGTTTAAGATTCAAGGACGTCATAATCGGTCCTAGGTGGGGAGAGGCGAAATGTAGGGCACGAGTCCACTTTCTGCACATTCTCCGGTGACTGACCACCACCAGTCCTTGGTCTTAAGCAGAAAAATGTGAAATGTGGGGCACGAGTCCACTTTCGGCACGTTTTCCAGTGACCAGCCACCGCCTGTCCTCAGCTGAGAGTGGTTTATCAGGAAGAAGCTCCTTGTGGATCCCAACAGCTGTCACAAGGGAACCAAAGACATGAGGTGGCCACCAGGTGGGCGGGTGAAGTATCTGAGGGCACATCAGCCTCCTGTTCTCTCAAGCTTGCTTTTGAGAAATCTGGAAGGACATGGGACCTGATGAGCCTCCTGTCTTGGGGCTGGTAATTAAAGTTACGGGATCTGTTAGTGAAAGGAGGGTCCTTTCATCTGTCAAAGGGTTTGGGACTTTTATTCTTGTCCTCAAAGGCAACACTTCAGGTCTCAGATGACTGAGACCACAGGACAGTGTGAAGAACGTGAGGCGTTCAGGAACAAGGCCTTATACATTTGAGTCCAAAAGCGGTAGAAAGCTTTAAAAAGGAGAATAAACTCAATTGCAGAAATTGTTGACTGAAAGCACAATCTGAAAATCAGGCAATTTCTATAGCAACATAGAAACAATCTTTTATCTTTTGCAGCTGTCAGCATAAAACAGACCAAAAAAATGAAAATTCCTGAATAATGCCTAACTTTTAAACCCTAATAACAAAAAATGGGTTTTTTGTAATCTGACTACCTAAACTCCAAAAATCGAATAACACACGGTGATTCAGACACTCCTGCCGCTGGCACTGGTGGCCGGTGTTGGCAAGAACCTCCTTGGAGAAGAAATGCAGACCTGGAAGGACATCTGGAAGGGCTTCTGGGAGGGGTTGTGGGTGAGCAGGACGCGGACCGGGCAGAATGTCTGCTGGGTGGTGGGGCCACATGTCACAAGGACAGGGCTGGTGGCGATCCTGTTCCTTTCTGGGTCCCTAGTACTCATCCCAGTGCTTGGCAGAAAGAAGACAATCAGTGAACACTGACAAGAACAGATCGAGGGACGAGTGTGCAAAGATGAGAGAGCACCAGACACGTTTGGGAGTCACTGAGGTCAACCTGGTGGAAACAGAGTTCATGGAGACAATTGAGAGGGGGGATAGGTGAGGGTGATACATACACAAGGAGGGTGGAACCAGTTTCCAGAGAGCCTCAGCCCAACAGATGTGCCCAATGTCAGCCGATGCACGGGAACATCGTGGGTGTGTCCTTTCCCGCCCAGCCTGTGTTCCAGCTGCCCATGCCTCTTAGGTCAGCAGTTCTCCATCTTTTTATGCCATCTGGTCCGTTGCCAGTTATTCTTAAGGTAATTTTTAGTGCATAAAATAAGACTTATGGGAGACGGAGGAAGCCAGTTATATGGAAACTAGGTCTTTCCACACACGTTTAAGGACTGATGGGCTATTTGTAGAGGGATCGCCCAAGTATAGAGTGACATGCCATTCTAAAGCGATGGAGAAGTTATTAGAGAAGGAAATCATCTTGGCAACGAGACTCTTCAGGTGGGGCCTCCTCAAGTGACACTTGCGGTGGGTCCTGCCTGCAGGAGAATCTGTCCGTGGTGCCTCGTGGCAGAAGACGGAGGTGACCCTGGAAGGACCGGCATCACCCCTGGTGTGTACAGTCAACGCCCACGGCCCAGCCCCACTCCCAGGTGCCTCTCTTGTCAGGTCCTGGGCATCCCCCTTCTCCGCTGTCCCGCGGCTCCTTGGTCAGGAGAAACCTTTTGGCCTTCTCTTGGCAAGCTGGTGTAGATGCTTCACATCACATCTCTGCTGACATCCTGCAGCCTCTGAGAAGTCTCCTCTGAGCGGCGCTGGGTTCTTCTCCTCCTCCCTCACCACACCGGACCAGCACTTGGGGCTTCTGGGTTCCCTCCCCCTTCCCCACCTCACCTCTCTCTCCTTTCATGGAAGAGGCCAGGTCTCACATTCTAGTCTTCCCGGCCTTGGCCTGCTTGTGGTCTCTTTATTTATCTGAAATGCTTATTCATTACTTTTTATTAATATGCGTTTGGGTGTCATCATATTTTGAAATATCAGTTGGTATGTTTTCTCCTCTCAGCTGTTGGTTGTTTCTTTCCTGATACCTTCTACTGTTTCTAGTGCTTGGCCCAGTGTTTAGCAGAAGGAAGACACTCAGTGAACACTTACAAAAATACATCAATATCAAGGTAAAGGGGTGGGGGGAAATATTCTATGCACATCGAAACCCAAAATGAGCAGGAGTAGCCATTCTTATATCAAACAGACTTAAATGAACAAGTGTGAATAAAGACAAAGATGGTTATTACTTAATGATAAATGGTTCAATCCAGTGAGAAGACATAACAATTTTACATTTACATGCACCTAAACACCAGAGCTCCAGCTTAATAAAACAAATTCTACCAAAACTAAAACTTGCATGAGATAGGCAGTAATACAATAATAGTGTGAGACTCCAACACTCCACTGACAGTAAGGATAGATTATCAAGACACAAGGTCAACAAAGAACACTAGAGTCAAACCAGATCTTTCAGCAAGTGGAACTAACAGACGTCTACAGAACATTCCACTCCAAAACTACAGAATAAACAATTTTCTAATCAGCGCATGGAACATTCTTCAAGATAGATCATATGATAAGCCACAAATCAAGTCTCAATAAATTAAAAAAAATCAAAATAATGTCAAACCCCTTCTCAGATGACAGTAGACTAAAACTAGAAATTAACGCTAAGAAGAACTAGCAAAACCAAAGAAAAACATGCAAGTTAAACAATTTGCTCCTGAACGATCCTTAGGTCAACAATGAAATCAAGATGGAAATTAGAAAAAATTCTTGGAAAAGAATGACAACAATGAAACAAGTTATCAAAACCTCTGGGATATAGCCAAAGCTGTTCTCAGAGGAAAGCTTATCTTACTTAAAGCCTATGTTAAAGCCCGAAAGATCACATATCGACAACCTAATATCACATCTTAAGGAACCAGAAAAACATGAACAAAACAAACCCATAGTTAGCAGAAGAAGAGAAATAATGAAAATCAGAACAGAACTAAATGGAATTAAAATAAAAAAATAGAAAGGGTCAATGAAACAAACAAAAAAATTGGTTCTTTGAAAAGTCAGACAAAATTGAGAGACCACTAACTAGATTGATTAAGAAACGAAGAGAGAAGATTCAAATTAGCAGAATCAGAAATGAAAATGAAGACATTACAGCTGATATGAGACAGCCATTCCAAAGATCATCTGACACTGTTATGAACACCTCTATGCAAACAAACTAGATACTCTAGAGGAAATGGATACATTATTGGGAACACACAAACCTCCAACCTGGAATCAGGAAGAAACAGAACCTTGAACAAACCAATAATGAGTAGCAAGATTGAAACAGTAATTAGAAGGTTCCTAACAACAAAAAAGTCCAGGACCTGGTAGACTCACAGCTAAATTCTACCACACCTTCAAGGAGAACTGTAGTCAATTTTACTGAAGCTATTCCACAAGATGGAAGAGGAGGGACTTCTCCCTAGTTCATTCAATGAGGCCAGTGTCACTCTGACACCAAAGACAGGAAATGACACAACAAAAAAAGAAAATGATAGATGAATATCCTTTATGAACATAGGTGCAAAAATCCTTAAAATTATCCGCAAAGTGAATTCAGCAGCACATAAAAAAATAATATAATATGACCTACTGGATTTTATCCCAGAGTTGGAAGGGTGGCTTAACATATGCAAATCAATAAATGTGGTCCATTACATAAACAGAATTAAAAACAAAAATCACATGATAACTTCAATAGACACCGAAAAAGCGTTTGATAAAATCCAACATCCCTTCAGAACAAAAACCCTCAACAAAATAGGCATTAAGGGAATATTTCTCAAAATAATAAAAGCCATATACAACAAAATCCACAATCTTATCCTAAATGAAAAAATGTTGTACACAACACCCTCAAAACTGGAACAATGTAAGGATGCTCACTTTCACCACTCTTGTTCAACACAGTACTGAAATTCCTATCAGTGCAATCACGCAAGAAAAAGAAATTAAGTGTATTCAAGTTGGAAAAAAAGAAATAAAGTTATCTCTGTATGCAGATGATGTTATCTTATACTTAGAAAATCCTAATAATTCCTCCAAAAGACTCATGGCTTTGATAAATGAATTCGGTAAAGTTTCAGGTTACAAAATCAATACACACAAATTTGTAGCACTGCTATACACCAATAACAATAAAACCGAGAATCAAATCAAGAACTCAGTTCCATTTATAATAGCTTAGGAATATATTTAACCAAGTATGTGACAGTTTTCCACAAGGAGAACTACAAAACTCTGGTGAAGGAAATTGTAGAGGTCACAAACAGATGGAGAAACATCCCATCCTCATGGATTGGAAGACTCAACATTGTTAAAATGACCATATTACCCAGAGTAGTCTTCAGATTCAATGCAATCCCTATCAAAAGACCTATGGCCATTTTTCACAGAATTAGAGAAAATAATCCTAAAAGGCACATGAAGCCAAAATAGAACCAGAATAGCCAAAGAAATACTCAGCAAAAGAAAAAAACTGGAGGCATCACATTGCCTGACTTCAAATTTTACTACAAGGCTGTGGTAGCTAACCATCATGGTACTGGTACAAGAGCAGCCACATGGACTTATGGTACAAAATAGACAATAAACCCAAAAATCCAGAAATAAACCCAAATACCTACAACCAACTGGTCTTTGACGAAACAGACAACAATGTATACTGAGGAAAGGACATTCTATTCAACAAATGGTGCTGGGAAAATTGGATAGGCGCATGCAGAAAAACAAAATTCATATCTCTTCCCATATAAAAAATTAACTCAAGATGAATTAAAGATTTAAATTTCAGACCTAAACCTTGAAAGTACTAGAAGAAAGCCTAGGAAAAACTCTTCTGGACATTGACCTATGCAAAGAATTTATGGCTAAAACCTCAAAAGCAAGTGCAACAACAACAAAAATAAATAACTGAGACCTAATTAAATTAAACACCTACTGCACAGTAAAAGAAATAATCAACAGAGTAAGTAGACAACCTACAGAATGGGAGAAGATATTCTCAAACTATGCACCTGACAAAGAATTAACATCCAGAATCTACAAAGAACTTAAACAAATCAGCAGGGGAAAAATGACCCTATTAAAAAGTGGGTAGATGACATGACAGACATCTGTCAAGAGAAGATATACGAATGGCCAAAAAGCAGATAAAAAATGCTCAACATCACTAGTTGTCAGGAAAATGCAAATAGAAACAACAATAAGATACCACCTTACACCAGCCAGTATGGACACTATTAAAAAAATAAGAGAAACAGTAGATGCTGGTGTGGATGTGGAGAAAAGGAAACGCACATAAACCATTGATGGGAGTAAATTAGTACAGCCTCTATGGAAATCAGTATGGAGGTTTCTCAAAGTACTAAAAGTAGATCTACCATTTGATCCAGCAACCCCACTACTAGATATCGCCCAAAGGAACGAGGGTCGCCATCTAAAAAAGACACCTGCACCTGCAGGCTCATCACAGCACCATTCACCATGTCAAAGACGGGGAATCAACCTAATGCTCAGCAGCCAATCGGCTGTGATGAAAATGCGGTCCAAACACGCTGTGGAACACCATTCAGCCATCAAAAGGAACGGAAGAATGTCTTTTGCGGCAACTTGGCTGGAATTGGAAAACGGCCCCCGAGGGAACCGAGGAACAGAAAACCCACACCGCACATTCGCACTGACATGTGGGGGCGACCCTAAGGACTGCACCCTGGAGGTTCAGACAGGGGAGGGGCAGAGGGAGGAGGAGCAAGAAGCTCGCCTCTCGGGTGCCGCGGGCACGCAGGGGCGGTGGGGACATTTCGAGACCCGATGAAAGTCGTGTGCGTCTCTTCAAAGTGGCTGAAGCCAAAAACAAACGAAGGACAGCGCCGAGCACGGTGTCTGGACACGGCAGCTCCGCGGGGGGAGGGGTGGGCGGTGGGCGCAGTGCCCGCGGGTGGCCTGACGGAGGCGCTCGAAGCCAGACAGAGCCCTTCACGCTCCGCAGCTCTCAAAGTAAGAGAAACGGAAGCCAAAACACGACGGAAAAACGACCCCAAGCCTAGAGCAAAGCCAAGCAAGCCCCCAGCACAGAAGCACATCAGGGGATGGGTGCGCGAGACACGGCGCGCGCGCCAGATGCGCCCGAGGCTTCCTGAGGCCGGTCTGGCGGAAGCAGACGTCGCGAACACAGGCGAGGGGTGGGGTATGTGGAGAGGATACCTACAAGAGAGAGGTTGGTCTCAGGTTCTGGAAAGCCCCACTCCGGTGGATGTGTCCAATGTCGTCAAACAAACGGGAGCATTTATGAGTGGGCCTAGGAGTGCTCAGACAGATTTTTTTATCCCAGAAGAAGGCAGCGTGGGTTTTTTTGTAGACGAAATAAGTAGTTTCTCAAGTTTAACTTTAAATTGGAGCCAAAGCATCAGAAAGAAAAGAACAGCCTTCAGATTTGGGGTCTCCAGAGGGCAAACTGTTGACCCACAATTCTGAGGGCCGGGAGTGAGTTCCTTCAGAAATTCAGGATATAATGTAAAGGACGTTCTTATCCCCAAGAAGGAAAAAGTCAGCCACAGGCAGGTGAGGCTTCATAGAAAGGTGAAGTGTGAGAATCTGCTATGTCCTTGGCATTGAAACCTGCACATGGCAGTTGACGGCTCAGGTGAACAAAAGGGGATTTGGAGGGAGTCAAAGAACTTCCGGGCCAATTTCTGTTTCCTTGAGTTGTGCCCTGGAGAGACGAGGGTTCTCAAATGAGTTCTGGCTGTGTGTGACCACCCAAGATCAATATGGTGTGGGAAACATAGAACAGCTGGAGTGGGGTGGTGTCTCATAATGAGCCAGGGCATGTGGGGTACTGAACCACAGAAGAGCTTTGAGTTTGTGTTAAAGAGGTTGCAAAGTTCTGGCACCTCACAACCACGGGGGCCTTGGCTACACATGTGACATCAGCAGTGGCTGTTTGATCAATACTCAAGTGATCGGAGCATCCAGGCCTTTCTTGGAAGTGGCCAAGGCAAAGTGCCCAAGACACATGGCTTCCAGTGGACACCAAGAATTTCAGATGAATCCCACGCTTGGGAACAGAACCAATACCAACACCAAGTCACATTTTACCAGCATTTCACAGTTGAAAATACCTCTTTGTGTTGTGCCAGGCAAGGAGATGACTGTTTACTAGGCTCCACAGCTGAGATAATGAGGAGTATTTCCAGGCGAGGTGACTGTCAGTGACAGATCGCTCAGTGCCAGCGTCCCAGTCTGTGTCTCCAAACCTCCCACGGGTCTGTCCCTGTGCACTGCTCCCCAGGCCTTGATGATGCCATCAAGGGTGACTTATGAGATTCAGCTACACCATTTCAGGCAGAAACGGTGGTTATTGGGGCTGCAAACCCAAGTGACCTCCAGCCCTAGCTTTCCCCGCGAGGCTAGGTGACCCAGGCTCGGGATTCTGCAGGAGAAGCACAGTCAAAATCACGCCCCAAACCAGCCCTGGAAACACACGCAGCTGCCAGCAGGGGGCACCAGAGCCTGCCATGTGGACCAAGGCGACGGTCAAGACCACCAGAAGGGACTGTTCTGGTGCCTGCCTCTTCCTGACTCGTGTCTGGACGTCCTGACAGGAGCCACAGCTCGCTGAAGTCAGGCCATGCGCACACCTGTTTGTTTTGTTGCGGGGGGGGAGGGCAGGGGGGCGTGACTGTGAGGCACCAGCACTTTGCAACCTCCTGAACACCCAGGATAAAACCTGTGTTTCCTGCCCTGAACCTTCCATGAATGGTGAGCATGGTGCCTGACCTGCTGTTCCTGACCTCTTTGTGAGCCCTGCCATCCCCGTTCTTGAGTTTTCTAGTAAATCCTTTTTTCTGCACGTTCTGATTATATGTGTCAGGATAGATGACAAGTGTTTATTTCAATGCAGATCAGGCAACTTTCCTCGCCTCCATAGGGTGACTCAAAGATTCGGCCTGTTTGCATCTTGAGACCCTTCTGCTTCGTCCCTTGGTCTCCACAGTCACTCTCTAAAGGGAAGAGAGACAGAGGGGGCAAGCCAGCTCAGAGTGCCTTGGGCAAGAAAAAAGGCACCCCTTCTGCCCACATTTCCTTTTACCAAAACTGCATCCCATGGACCCAGCAAATCTACAAGGAAGCTGAGAAATATGTGCCGAGCAGAGAAGCAATGTTGTGGAGACACAGAATGGTCTCTGAAATATCATCCCCCGCGTTCAAGTAGAGCCTGTCTACTTGCGTGAACCTCCAAAGATGTGAGGCTAATGACAGGGTAGAGAGAGCAGGGGAGGGAGAGACCTGTAGTCAGGTTTCCCTCCTGGCCATCCGCAGCCCCACGTGAGACTCCCTTCCTAGCCCTCACCTCTCACAATCTTCTTCTCTTTTGCAGCCATTGCACTCTAACCTATCTCTACGCTGGGCTGTCCAAGCCCAGCAAAGGCCTCCCCAAGTTTCAGACCAATGGCTTCCTCCACGGCAGGTCTTCTTCCACTAAGACAGTACATTTGGGAAGGCTGAACCTGTGGGACCATGGAGACATGTGGAAGGAATGGAGCATAGGGAGAGGAAACCCCAACTTCCAAAAGCCAGGCAGGACATATACCTGGAGACCCCGCATACACTGCGAACTGTCACAACAGCAGTGATGGTCACTGAACAGCAGACGGCTGGGATGGAGGCTCTTGCTCACGAGGCAGCCCCGCAAGTGTGGGCAGAAAGGGGTCAGCAGGATGGAAGCCGTCCTCATCTCAAAGGAAGAACAAGGGCACAAGGGGAGACACGCAGACGTCGCCGCATGCCCCGCCCCGCAGCACCAGCGCTTCCTCCTGCCTCCGTCCTGCCTTCATGCTCACTCCCAGGCCCCAGCTCACACGGGAAGCGCTGTCAGGGTCACTTCTTATCAGGCACCTCCGACCTCGCTGCCCTACACCTCCGCTGGCCTGAGGCTGCCCCCTTCGGAGAGGGTGTCAGACTCTTTCCGGTCCCGGGAGGTCGTGGACAGTGAGCCACCCTCGGAGTTGTCAGACCTGGGTTAACACGGTGGCCCTGCCGGTCACATCTGCTCACAGTGAGCAAGCTCCTAAATGATCTGGCCCAAATCTCCAAGACTGGCGTGAGGCCTCGCCCTCAGAGGCAAGACTTCTGTCTGTCTGTTCCGTGAAGGCTGTAGCAGTCTGTCTTGCTCTCCCTTGCAGCCCCATCACCTAGGATAGGGCTCAGTCAGTGTTTGCTCCGTCGCAACGTGTTGAATGAGTGGAGAAAAAGCACCGGGTACAAACCATAGCTTATGCTGGGAGGTCAGTAAATGCAGGATTAAAAAAAAATAGGCCAGGCTCGGTGGCTCAGCCCGTCATCCCAGTGCGTTGGGAGGCTGACGTGAGTGGGTTGTCTGAGCTCACGGGTTTGAGACCCACCCGGGCAACTTGGCGAGACATTGTCTCTATAACAAATCAAATATTAGCGAGGCATGGTAGTGCATGCCTGTAGTTCTGGCTCCTTGGAAGGCCGAGGTGGAAGGATCGCTGGAGCCCAGCAGGTGGAGGCAGCGGTGGCCGGGAGTGTGCTACTGCACTCCAGTCTGGGCGACAGAGAGAGACACCAACTCAAAAATAATAATAATAATAACCTCGCGGATGATAGAGTTCATGGAACCATAAAGATCCTTGTGTCGGTAAAGAACAGACACAGGAAGGGCAATCTGCCCCGTGCTGTGAGAAGCTGGAGCCAGAGCTCACACCAAGACGGGTTCCTGTGTCTCAGCTCAGCTCTTTCTCCAAAATCACACTGGCTGCTTACAAGGCAGCCAATCCCAGGCCTGGTGAACTGTTCGTGTTAAATTATCACAAAGTAGGTGTTAGTAGGTAAGCTTCTGAGTACAAAAATGCCCTTGAAGTCATGTGTATTCTGAAGGTTTCCAAAAGGAGGCAAGAAATATGGAGAAATCTGCCAGATGTGGAAAGGGGGCTCTTGGGAAGGAAAATGGCCTGGGCTGTGTGTCAGCAATAGGAAAGGGCACAGTGTCCAGGAAGGACTC
>NW_007180820.1:0-1414 GCF_000164805.1 Carlito syrichta
TGAATAAACACCTACATTCACAACACAAGGAATGTTCTGTGTCCTCTTGACCTTAGGAGGTCAACTTCTGAGAGCTATTGTTAATGGACAAGGTGCAAGGGTCTTCACTGTAGAGATCTGGAACGTGGCTATCAACCACCAGAACAGAAGGTGATCAGACTTTGTTTACTCAGGTGATGTCATAAACTCTGCCTAGCACGGAGAGAAAAAGGTATGGTTTAATATTATATGACACTGCAAATAATCTCTATGGAATATGATAATGTACTTTGGTATGCTTGTGACTGGTTTCCAAGTATGTTTTATGACACAAATAAATAAGAGGAGATGCCACAGAAGAGCTAGAAATCTGTCCATAGTCTGTATCTCTCAAATTTCTTGGCTGGGAGAACAGAATCTCCTCTTGCAGAGGCCTAAAAAGCCAAATCAGACAGATGTTTCCCTTCTGTCTACTGTATGCCAGAGTAGTAACACACCTGCCATGATAAAGGAAGTATATGCTTACATTGCAAAAACCTTTCTTCCCATTGGGTTGTAAACCGTGTAGGAGTAAGATTTGTTAAGATGGGGTTGGCCCCAGATTGACTAGCTCCCTTTTGGATTCTGGGAGGTTTTAGGATTTCACACCTTGCAGGGAAGTTTTGGATGTGAGCTGCAGAATAACAGAAGGCGTGGAGCCTTCTGGAAGCACAACTACAATAGAAAGGATTTCACTGAATTTGACAAAGATATCCCAGCCTGGGTCCCCTTGGACCTAGCAGCCAACAACACCAAGAAGAAACTGGAGGGAGAGCTAGTCTATGTTAACTGGGCCAAGGAATATCTGGAGCAGAGGCTGCAGAGTTACCTGAACTATGCCAGGGATATCCTGCACTAGTAAGTTATGGCTGATTCCTGATCCTTAGCTCTGAGCTGAGAATGACTAAGCTGATCAAAAGCTAGGACCTCAGGGAAGATCTCAGGCCAGTGTCTACCATGACTAGATGTTCCCCCTCCTCCAGCGTCCAACTAGGAATCTTTCTTCCCCTGGGGGAACCTGAAACAGGGATTAAGGCTGATGGATGAGGAAAGCCTCCAATTCAATGGTGAGCTTCTGCACACTGTAAGAACGGGATTGGCAGGAGTGGTGTGCTGCTGGGGTTGGGGTGGGAGTGACACAGCATCAATAAGTGATTCTGATCTCAAACCAGGCAAGGTGGGGACCAAAGGGAGGCCCAAATTTTATCTGTACCAGGACCACTTGTATACCTGGCATACTCGACTTTAGAAAATGATATGCTGCCGGGCTCGGTGGCTCAGTCTGTCATCCTGTGCTTTGGGAGGCTGAGCTGAGTGGATTGCCTGAGCCTGCGGGTTCGAGACCTGCCTGGGCAACTTGGCGAGACCTCATCTCTACAATAATCAAAAAATTAGC
>NW_007180821.1:0-2271 GCF_000164805.1 Carlito syrichta
GCGCCCGAGACCGTGTCGTGCGCGCCCTTCGCGCCTGGCGTCTGGCGCCGTGTTCCCGCGCTCTCGGCAGTTGCCTGAGCTGCGCGGGAGGGAGGCGGAGAGTGAAGGGAAAGAACCCACGACTTCGCGTTCCGGGGATTTCCTCGGTCCTAAGCGCGGGGGTGGGGGGGATAAACGAGGGAACGCCGTGGGTCCCGAGCATCGCAGGGCGGCTGGAGGAGGGACCCAGGAAGCGGGGAAGCCTGTGAGTTTCCTCCTCGCGTGAAGCCGAGCGCCCCACGTGGGAATTCCCTATGCCTTTCTTCTCATGAGCTCTGAAACTGCGTGCCTGTCTCTTTCAAACTCTGGCACCCGTTTTTTAACCTAGCTGCATTCTCCCACCCACGCAACCAAGGCCCGGAAGAGCCACCAATGTGCCACCTCGGCGCCTCCAGGCCTTCCCACTCTAGGGGAGCACTGACTTTATTTCCACTTTAAGGCTGAGACGATGTGGCCAGCCCCCCCATGTGAGTTCATCTGGGGTCGGGAAGTAACCTTGCTATGTACGTATGCATGCATGGATGAGTTGGAGTCTCACTGCGTCGCCCAGGCTGGAGTGCAGTGACGTGCTCTCGGCCACCGCAGCCTCGACCTACTGGGCTCAGGTGATCCTTCGGCTTAGGCCTTAGAAGTAGCTGGAACCACAGGCGTATGCCACCGAGCCCGGCTCATTCGTGTTTTACTTTTTATTGTAGAGACGAGGGCTCACCAAGTTGCCCAGGCTGGTCTTGGACCCCTGGACTCGGGTAATGCTCTCGCCTCGGCTTCCCAAAGTGCTGGGCTTACGGCCTTGAGCCATGGCGCCCGGCCAACTTTGCTTTTTAAAATGGATCCGGTTGAAAAGCAGAGTGCAAGGTCTGCTTTTTCTGTGGGGATGGATGATAAGTCAAGATCACAGTGTTCCGAATGAGATCGTGCTCGCGTCTTTCATAGTTCCTTCCTGGCTACTAGTTTGGTGACCTGAAAGGTCCCATGTATTGTCTGTTTCTTAGCAGCGGGACACCACCCTCAGTAGTGGTTTTGAGTGGGCTGATAAGTAGAGAGAGCCCAAGGTTCAGACAGGGTGCAGATTGGTTATTTTGGGTGAGATCAAGGGTTTTCTGCTTTATTTCCTTTGAGCTGAGTCAGTACTTGGATCATCTCAGATGGTCCAGGAGCAACCTTTGTCGATAATTTCATTTTTAGTCACTGTTAATTTTGCCTATATGGCATAAGCCCTGAAATGTGATTCAATGAGTCAGAAATACCCAGTGTCAGTTACTGTGTCTAGATTCGTGGTTCAGTTTCAACTGTTCCCTTCTTCAGGTGTTGACAGTGAGGACTAATGAAGGCATTATCTTTGATTCCCTACACGTTTGTCATTCCAGTTTTAGTCATGAGAAATCCACATTGTGTTTTATAAGCTTTCCAGTTACTATAAGTGATCGGTCCTAGAAAAAGCTGTGTGTTAAACTTTGACTCCATTAACCAAATGAGTAGCAGTTG
Source organism: Carlito syrichta (assembly GCF_000164805.1). Taxonomy (NCBI): domain Eukaryota; kingdom Metazoa; phylum Chordata; class Mammalia; order Primates; family Tarsiidae; genus Carlito; species Carlito syrichta. The sequence continues at coordinate 1,525 of NW_007180821.1, forward strand.
TCTGTTGAAAGTACCCATCCACTCTTTTTTTTTTTTTTTTTTTTTTGAGTTGAGTCTCACTCTGTTGCCCCAGGGTGGAGTGCAGTGGCACACTCACGGCCACCCAGTGTCGACCTGCTGGGCTCTGGCGATCCTTGCACTCTTTTTAAATAAACGTTTCATCTTAGAAGAGTTTTAGATTTACAGGAAAATTGCAAAGATGGTACAGAGAGTTTTCATGTACTCCTACCCAGTTTTCCCTATTATTGACATCTTACATTAGTATTGTACATTTTTTGCAATTAATGAACCAATATTGGTACATTAGTATTAACTAAAGTCCATACTTTATTCAGATTTCCTTAGTTTTTGCCTTGGGTCTTCTTTTTGCTTCCGCATTCCATTTGGAATCCCACATTATATTTAGTCATGTCTCCTTAGATTCTTCTTGACTGTGTCAGTTTCTCAGAGTTTTCCTGTTTTTTGATGACTTTGACTTGACTTTAACTGGTCAGGTATTTTATAGAGTGCCGCTTTACTGGAATTTGATTATTTTCTCATTATTAGAATAGGGTTACGAGTTCTTGAGAGGAAGATTACAGAGGTAAAGTAACATTCTCATCACATCATATTGAGGGTACGTGTGAGTGGGGAACCTAAAAACATGGGATTTGTTTATAAACAGTTGTGTATTCTTACATGTTGAAACTTCAGTCACCTTCAAAGTACTCTTTGATGCAATACACCTGTCGGGACGCTTTTTCCGCT
>NW_007180821.1:2291-11796 GCF_000164805.1 Carlito syrichta
CCTCAGCCTTCCAAGGTGCGGGATTACAGGCTGAGCCACCGAACCCGGCTTCCACTAAACTTTTAACAGCACCTTGAACAAATTAACCAGTTTCAATATCATTTTTCCTTCCTCTCTTTGCCATAAAAGCTGGGGAAATAGAGAGTCGATGTTGCCATGCATGGTGGCTCACGCCTGTAATTCCAGCACTTTTGGAGGCAGAGACTAAAGGATTGCCTGAGTCCAGGGGTTCGAGATCAGCCTGGGCAACTTGGTGAGACTTCATCTCTACAATAAATCAAAAATTAGTAGGGCATGGTGGTGCATACCTGTAGTTCCAGCCACTTGGAAGGCTGAAGGATTGCCTGAGGTCAGAGGTTGAAACTGTGGTAGTCATGAGTGTGCCACTGCACTCCAGCCTGGGCTACAGAGTGAGACTCTGACTCAAAAATAACATAAAATAAGAGTCAATTACCAAACATACAAGCAACTCAGTTATTAATTTATTTAACAAATATGACTGCAATCTTACTATGGGCTGGGTACTAGTTAACATTGGTGATAAAAAGATCCCAGGTATTCGGGAGGCTGAGGCGGGAGGATAACTTAAGCCCAGGAGTTTTGAGAACAGCCTGGACAACATAGCCAGACTCTGTCTATTACAAAAAAAAAAAAAAAAAAAAAAATTCTCTAAACACTGAAATTGACAGTCTAGAAGAGCCTACAGTTCCACTAATAATCAAAATAAGCAGAAACCTAGTCCAATAATCCTTAGATAATTAAGAGTTAAGAGTAGAAAATATAGTTTTGCCGGGCTCGGTGGCTCAGCCTGTAATCCCGCGCCTTTGGGAGGCTGAGGTGAGTGGATTGCCTGAGTCTGCGGGTTCGAGACCCGCCTGGGCAGCGAGACCTCATCTCTACAATAAATTAAAAAATCAGCCGGGCATGGTAGCGCATGTCTGTAATTCCGGCTACTTGGAAGGCTGAGGTGGAAGGATCGCCGGAGCCCAGCAGGTCGAGGCTGCGGTGGCCGGAAGCGGCCACTGCACTCCACTCTGGGCAACAGAGTGAGACTCCAACTCAAAAAAAAAAAAAAAAACAAACAACAAAACAAAACAAAAAAACCATAAAATACAATAAAATAAAATAAAAAATGTTTCTAAAAAAAAAAGAAAATATAGTTTTGTATTGTTATATTAATGATGCTATAGAAATGTTTTCTATTTCACTTATTTTAAAGGTTTCTTTGATAAAACCACAAGTAATCTGATATGCCAAAAATTTTGTCTCTAAGAACACCCATTAACAAATACAATTTGTGTTATGTGGCCAATTCCATTGTTATTTTTAAAAATCAGGCAGTAAGTTGATTTTGAATTATTAACAATAAGTAAGGAGTAATGCATTTTATTGTTTCATTGTTAAACATCTAGTGTTTAAATATCTCCTGGATTAGACACATATCTAATATAATATGGTATTAGCTCCATATTACTTTGATTTCCTCTATACTACTTTGGGCATTTAATATTTTTTTTAAATAACATTTTTAACTTAAAAAAACTTTTAATTTTGGATGCGAAAAGCTGATTTCAGTTAGGTTGAAAAAAATGATCTCATTCAGAATCACTAGGGATTAAAGTATTTTGATGAATTATATAATAATAATAAAGTTTGTTATGGATCACTTCTCAAATAATATACATGTACTAGAAATACACTACAATTATTGTTTTATTATTGCATCTTCATTTCAGTGATCCAAAAGGGCTTGGGTCATTCTTAACGATTTCTAGTTATTATAAAAGTACCAATTAATACAGAGTTAAATTTAATAAAGGCTATATAGCAGAGTGCATTCTATGACCCTGTGATGTTTAGCTTCTCTTTCACAATAATTAATGAATCCTTAGGACACAAACTGTGTATATTGAGCATCTGCTACTAGCAGGTTTCTATGTTAATCACTCAGTTCTGCTCATACATGGTCCAGAAGTACAGCTTAAGACAGAAGCCAACTAACACTGGATATCTGATCAAAGATCTAACAATAATTCTTTAGTCCTAAATAAGTGTAAGTATACACATTTATACTTGAATGAAAAGTTTATAATAATGTATTTTAAAAGTATCACCAATTATGCTAATTTTATGGCACCATCTACATCTTACTGTAGGAGAAAAATTTCTGTTCATATTTGATGCGTATTTTAATGAACTGATATGTGATTCTGAAAGCTGCTTACACAAATTTCATAAGATTTGGCTTTAAGTGATAGTTTAGCAAAAAATATTCAATAACGTTTTTGTTTTCTAAGCTTTCTTTTTCAATTATACAATTTAAGTACTTTGAAAAATTACTGATTTAATCAAAGAATTACTAGCACCAATCTCCTACCTACAAAAATTATTTAAATACAATGCATCATAATAAACATCATGAAAATCACTTTTCAGCACTATTTTCTTAATGGATACAACAAACTCTGAGGGTTTTCTTCTATGAACCAGGAATTGTCCCTGGCACTGAGCATATAAAATAAGACATAGTCTCTGCCCTTCAGAAGCTTAAAGACCAGAGAGGGAATAAACACCAAAATGAATAAATAATTTCAATACATTGTGTTAGAGTATACACAGAAAGGAGAGGCCCTTAGCCAACGTAGATGAAGTAAGGAACTGGCTAGGGGAGATCAACAGAAGGCACTAGGGGGAGGTCATAAGAAGGTTGTCTGGAGAGACTTTATGGTGCTGATACCTGACCAGAGTCTTGAAAGCAGAGTAGGTATAACCAGGTAGAGACTGGGATGAAAATGTTAGCAAAAGCATGGAAGTGTGAAACAGCATATTGTATTATAGGAAGTACAAATAGGAATTTTGAAAAATCATGTTCTACCCGAACCCTTGGGTTTTTTATGGCTTTTGTTCCTTAAAGCTTTTCTATTTCAGCCAGGTGAAATGAGGACCAAGGGGGAGATCCAAACTTCACCTGTACGATGACCACTTAAGTACCTAATCCTGAATTGAACCCCACATTTTTAAAATTAAAAAAAAAACTTTCTTATTTCCTTCTCTAAATGGTCTTAAGGAGGGCAAGCAAATTCAACCATCTCAGCCAACCAGAACATGCAGAGGGACCTGAAAACAAAAAATGGCTACTACAAAATCCATGTGGTGAAAAACACAAGCTGACATCAAGGAGGAGAAAAATTTGTACGATATCCTGAGACTATTTGGTAGAGGGACATTCATCTCCACACAGTTCCAAATCCCTACGAGAATACACTATAAGGCAACACATTACCTGATGGGCAGAACAGTGACCCAGGGTCCCAGACATAAACTTATCTCATATGTACTTTGTTTATAAAGCAGGGAGCTGTGCAATACAAACAATTAAAAAGAGCTCTATCCAATACTGTTAAAATTAGAAGGTGTAATATTAAATGAGAAGCCTGCCATTACCTGTGAAATTCATATTTGTGAACCTATCTCATTTTCCAACCATACCAGACAGAAGAGATGTTACAGCACAAATAATAAAACAGCGATTCATAAAGAGTATTTGAATAGAAAATATGTAGGGTCACAGATTGTAAGAAAAGAAGAAAGTTACAGCTTCTGATTTATCATATGCATTAACTCTTTCCATTTTCACATGACAAGATTTCTATTTCAAAAGCTTATTTCATCTGACATCTTCACACATAGAAAGTCTGAATCAATGTCTGTTGATGAATTAAAAGACAAATAAATTCTTAAAATGATTTTATATACTGAAGGATGACTGACTATACAGTCTTGCATTTCACAATAAACATTCATTATTAAATGTCAGACTGTATATAAGTTGCATATTAAATGTATATTAAATGTACTCCCTAAATTGGGCAGAAAATAAAAGTATTCCATAAAGTATTCTACTTTTTTACATCGCCAAGAGAGGTATACACTACAGGTCAAAATTTTGTTCTAGATTGAGACCCAAGTATCAAGATGATCTAAAAATACTGTATTTTTAAAATATCAAAAATGTAAGCCAGATTAGTAAATCTTGGGTGGCTATAATGAACTAGATATTTTACTTTATCAAATGCTCTCTCCTCAAGGACCTTTGAATTTAAGTCATCCAGGCTCACAACTTCTTAAAATCACTAATCTATGTTCTATATTCTATCTCTTTCCATTTATAGTCTATGTATTCTGAATTAAATTCTACATAAGTTTTCATTACTTTCTTCTTCAAGAAGTCTTTATCTAGGCTTATCTAAAAGTCTTTGTCAGTACACCAGTATCCTAAGATATAATATTCAGTTGAGTTAATTTCACAAAAAATAAGTAAGTGAATTTGGTAGTATTATCATTAATAGAGAAACATCCCAGTTGCTATAGTTTTACATAATTCTGAACATTGTTCCTGATAAATGATACAGTTAGGACTAGAAAAAATGGTATTAGAGTACTGATTTATAACTTCACAAAACTAAATCATGTGTAATAATTAAAATATTAGAGTTTTAAAAAATTATTTTTATCATAGTATACAACAGCCTAACTTTTTTTTCCTGTTCTTGGCCAGTGAAACCTTTACATGCTAAAAATTACACTCCATAAGCCATTATTTAAATATTAAAAGTGTTCCAAAGTAAATTCTTTCCTTTAGAATAAAAATGTTAGAAGTACAGATTTTAAAGTTATTTTTTAAACTCCGATAACTAAAAATTGAAAGCATAAAGAGTATTTCATATATTTTAATAACTTCCTATACTCTAGAACTAAAGCTGCCAAAGAAATCCTTGGATTATTATGAGGAAAATATTCATGATCTTCATAATATTTGTTAAATTAACATTTTAGTTAGCTGTCAGTAACTCGTTTTTTAATAGAATGAATCCTTTTCTCACAAATTCAGATTTTCTAAAGACCACAGCATCACCAGGTTGAGATGCATCTACCATTTTCAAAAAACACTTGTTGAAAAGACTATTGAAAAGTTTACAATAGCAGTGTGAATTTTCCCTGTCCAAGGAAGTACATACTGAAAAATGTCTTGAGAAGGATAGTTTTATGACTTTCAAAATTAACTCAAATTAAACTCTTAATGTCAACTTGATTTTGATTTTGAGTAAAGAAGGCTCATTTGAACATCCAGTGCCAAGGGAGCTGCCAGCGCCAACCATTTTAAAATTTACCTTTCCTCTAGGACAGCCTTTACCCTTAGAAGAAAAAAGTAGTCACCCTCCATTCAAAGCAAGTCAGTCAGATGAGCCTAATCTCACTGGTCACTTAGGCATGAACGAAAAAAAAAATCCAAAAGGATCGGTTATTCCACCCCAGGTTTGCTGCCATTTCAGGGACTCCCCTTCAGTGCTCTTCCTCTGCAGATTTAGGGTCGACCCCTCATGTCTGACAACCCTTACGAAATAAAGTTACAGGGAGGTTATCGCTTTGCAAAGGGTGGGGGAAGACTTGAGGGATTGATGAGAACCGACACGCTTTGCCCTCAGAAATACCGCTTATTGACTTTTGACAGAAGAAATAAATAGAAGCAAAACCGAGAATCGGGAGGAACTTTCTGTGAACCGGCCGAGCTGCTCAGAGACCCCTTAGAAAAGCAGAGGGCTGGAGGCTCACCTTCCATGTCGCCGCCGCGGGCTGGGCTGGAGCTGCCTCTGCGGCTCCCCGGCCTCTCCACGTGCTCCTGCAGTCGCCGGGACGCGGCGCAGCCGGCGGGAGATTCCCAGCGCGGGGAGTCCCCGGGATCCGGCCGCCGCGTCGGCGCAGATCGAGGAGGGCAGGAGCCGCGACCGACCGGTGCGCGGGGTTACAGCGGCGCTGGCTGGCAGTGGCTTTAAAGGACGCTCGCCGCGGAGCGCGGCAGGTTCCGCGACTCCAGCCCCCTCTTGAACCGCCGAAAAGGAACCCCGAGAGGATGGAAACGGCGCATCTGTAAACTGTCTCAAAATGTCTATTTTACAACGAGAATGGATGAGAGTACTATCACATGGGGGCGGGGGGGGTGCTGCATTGCTTTCCTAGCAAGCTCTAGTTCAAAAGACGTTTGTCTTAAATAGAGCAAGATCTGGAACTTTTTGTGTAGATTCAGGGATAACAGCTGTGAAATCACCAATGAGAATTCCATTCAAAGTATTATCTTTTCCTTCCGCAGTTGATTTCACATAGAGACAGTTTTTGGTTCAAACTTTCAGAAAAAGAGTTCAAAAGCTTTTGGCACTTTAATACCATCAGCTTTTTTGTTTTTTGTTTTTTTTAATTCTTGGAAGCAATTCTCTTATGTTTACCCTTTAGGAAACGGCTTGGCTTATTTGCCACCATTTACAAAACACTACTCACTCTATACAAAGAGTGTTTTTAATACAGTGTGTTTCTTTTCTACTACCCTGCCTTCTTCCAAATAGAACATCTTGCAAAAAACACATAGATGATATATCAGTAAAGAAAGTAGACCTAAGGATGGGGAATGGGGGTAGTAAGGCAGTGAAATTACCTTAAAAATGTTAGTACAGAGATGTACCAGTTAATCAACATCTTTTCCCAACATCCCCTCCACCATGTAGAGGTAAAGCACATATTTGACTGTAGGGAGATGAAAGGGTAAGTGACCACGAAACAGTTTTTCCAAGCAGAACTTTTCTTCACGCTGAGGTCTAAGGCATATTGCTCAGGTGAGCCACTCTAAACATTCCCAGTGCATTGAAGTGGACAATATATGAATGATTCTCAAAAAGGCCACTGTCACTTCTGTTAAAAAATTACATTAGTGTATAAACACATATTTGAGACTTAAGGTTGAGGGTTTGTGCATCAGCTGACCACGTCAGAAGAAACCCACACTTATGAGTTACTGCATGCATGCTGTAATTTTATACATTTTAGTTTTAAAAAGATAGTACCTTGGCATAGGCTACATGATATATATGCATATAGTATATATATGTTTGTATATAGTATACATATTTAAAGGAGTGATAATACATTGGCTCTAAGTGCTGCAGTAGCATCTCTATAGCTCTATGATCTGGGAGTTCTGCAGGATATCAGTTTTGGAGAAATACTCTAAATACTAGGTCTAATTTTAGTACTGAAAGGGGAAATTTGTTGTTATTTCTAAAAGCAAAAATAGCACATCAAAAGTAACAGAAGAGGAACTGTAAAATTTCACAGGGATGGTATGAGGATGAACAGTTATTTGGTTACTAAAAAGTTGTAAAGAAGCTTTATTACAATGTTCTTTATACTTAACAGTCAAACAGCCGGGCTCGGTGGCTCAGCCTGTAATCCCGCGCCTTTGGGAGGCTGAGGTGAATGGATTGCCTGAGCCCGCGGGTTCGAGACCCGCCTGGGCAGCAAGACCTCATCTCTACAATAAATCAAAAAAATCAGCCAGGCGTGGTAGCGCATGCCTGTAATTCCGGCTACTTGGAAGGCTGAGGTGGAAGGATGGCCGGAGCCCAGCAAGTCGAGGCTGCGGTGGCCGGGAGCGGCCACTGCACTCCAGTCTGGGTGACAGAGTGAGACTCCAACTCAAAAAAAAAACAAAAACAAAAACAAAACAAAACAAATACAGTAGAACATCAGCCAGGAGCAGTGATTCATGCCTGTAATTCAGCACTTGGGGAGGCAGAGGCAAGAGGATTGCCTGAGTCCAAGGTTCAAGACCAGCCTGGATAATTTGGCGAGACCTTGTCTCTACAATAAATTCTTTTTAAAAATCAGCTGGGCGTGGAGGTGTGCACCCGTGGTTCCAGCTACTTGGAAGGCTGAGGCGGAAAGATCACCTGAGCCCAGCAGGCTGAGGCTGCGGTGGCCATGAACTTGCCACTGCACTCCAGCCTGCGTGACAGAGACTTCTCAAAAAAACAAAACAGCGGACCATGTTACTATTCTAGTAATAGTTCAATACTGAGTATTTCAGACTCCAGAGAGTAATACCCAAGGGGATAGATTAAAAATAGTTGGGTAAAATAACTTCTATAGCTATTCCACCCTCAACGAGGTAGAGCATAAATCTCCATTCTTTCAGTATGGGTTGGCCGGGTGCAGTGGCTCACTGCTGTAATCTAAAGCACTTTGGGAGGCAAGGTGGGAGGACTGCTTGAGACCAGGAGTTCAAGACCAGACTGGGTAGCATAGCAGGACCTCATCTCTACAAAAAAATAATTTGTTTTTGATGTGATGGTGTCCATCTGTAGCTACTCGGAAGGCTTAAGCAGGAGGATCGCTTGAGCCCAGGAGTTCAAGGCTGCAGTGAGCTATGATCACACCACTGGAAACCAGAGAAAGACCTAGTTTAAAAAAAAAAAAAAGAAAATTAAGTGCGGGCTGCAGATAATGCCTTATTTCCAAAGAGTACAGTACGAAAGAGTGTATGGGGAATAAACCTGACAAACACTATCTCAACCAGGTGACCAAGGTTAACATCACCAGTGATAAGACATTTGGCAGTACGAGGGGGATCCCCCCAAAATAAAGGAATTACCTTTTGGAAGGCAGGCCCCTTTAGTACAGGCTTCTCCCCCTAGGTTAAGTGTTCTAGGAACCTATCGGCATCAGTGTACTAGCTAGTGTTGCTATGAGAGGCTGCATTCAGCTTTGGTGAATTTTTTTTTGGAGAGTTTTTAAAGCTTGTGCTCATTTCATAATGGGTGATTTACAAGCACCTGCCCACACTGCGCTGAGTTTTAGCAGTTTTTGACCAAAATTGTCATGAGTCCTGTGGCCCACCCTCTCTAGTCACCCAATCTCACCTGAGCGATTTTTTTGGTTTTGTTTTCCCGGATGAAACAATTCCTCAAAGGGAAATGCTTTGCCAAAGTGGAAGAGATGAAATGAAAACTGGCAGAAGCACTCAAAAGCAGCAAAACTGACAAGTTCAAAAACCGTTTCAAGCAGCGGAAAAAGCGTCCCGACAGGTGTATTGCATCAGAGAGTACTTTGAAGGTGACTGAAGTTTCAACATGTAAGAATACACAACTGTTTATAAACAAATCCCATGTTTTTAGGTTCCCCACTCACACGTACCCTCAATATGATGTGATGAGAATGTTACTTTACCTCTGTAATCTTCCTCTCAAGAACTCGTAACCCTATTCTAATAATGAGAAAATAATCAAATTCCAGTAAAGCGGCACTCTATAAAATACCTGACCAGTTAAAGTCAAGTCAAAGTCATCAAAAAACAGGAAAACTCTGAGAAACTGACACAGTCAAGAAGAATCTAAGGAGACATGACTAAATATAATGTGGGATTCCAAATGGAATGCGGAAGCAAAAAGAAGACCCAAGGCAAAAACTAAGGAAATCTGAATAAAGTATGGACTTTAGTTAATACTAATGTACCAATATTGGTTCATTAATTGCAAAAAATGTACAATACTAATGTAAGATGTCAATAATAGGGAAAACTGGGTAGGAGTACATGAAAACTCTCTGTACCATCTTTGCAATTTTCCTGTAAATCTAAAACTCTTCTAAGATGAAACGTTTATTTAAAAAGAGTGCAAGG
>NW_007180822.1:0-531 GCF_000164805.1 Carlito syrichta
CATAATACTGCTGCATCCAGTGGTCCCTAACCCATATACTCTCCTATCTCAGATACCCCCACTACCACTCATTTCACAGTCCTGGACCTTAAAAATGCCCACTCTTTGCCTTTACTTGGGAAAATCCAGACACCCACAGGACCCAACAATTAATCTGGATGGTCCTGCCTCAGGAACTCCGTAACAGTCCCCACCTTTTCGACCAGGCATTGGCTGAGGACCTGTCCTCTTATGACTCTGGGTGTAACGCCCCGCTCCAGTATGTAGATGACCTCCTCCTGTGCAGCCCCTCCAGGGAGGTCTCTCTCCGGGATACGGCCTCCCCCCTTAACCTTCTAACACAGCGGAGATACAGGGTCTCCCCTTCCAAAGCTCAACTCTCTAACCCACAAGTCACCTACCTAGAGGTGGCCCTGACCCCCACCTCCAAGGCCCTCACGGCGGACCACACCATCTCCATCAGGAAACCCTTACCCCCCATCTCAAGTGCTAAAATCTTGTCGTTCCTTGGGCTGGTGGGCTTCTTTAGGC
>NW_007180823.1:0-679 GCF_000164805.1 Carlito syrichta
CTCATACCTCAACTGCTGATCTGATCACCAAGACAGCTATGGAGTGACTGACTAATGGGCAGGTACATATACAGTGTGGATACACTTGACAAAAAGATGATTCATGTAATGGGTGGGACGGAGTGGTGGAACATGAGATTTCATCTTAGGACGGGGTGAAATTTAAAACTTACGAATTGCTTAATTCTAGATTTTACATTTAATATATTTTCAAACTGCAGTTAACCATGAGTAACTGAAACTCAGAAAGTGAAACTGCAGCTAAGGGGGTTACTGCTGTGTTATGTCAGCCCACAAATGACTTTCTTTGTAGTTAAATCTTTTGCCTCTGTGGAACAGGCAGGAGAGCCAAGTCCCTCACTATTTTACTTCCTTCCCGGTTTTCAAAATTATGTCTGGGAACTGTTGAGATGGGCAGAGCAATAGAGGAGGGTGTTCCCACCAGTAAGAAGCCTGCAGCTTTTCATATCTGCTGGTAGCCAAGGCTCGGATGTGCTCCCAGTTGGAGACCAGATCTTCTTTCATCTGCTGGATCTGAGGTGCATCTGAAGGGTGGGAAAGCATCAGCTTGTCTGCTTTGGCACATAACTCCTTCAGCTTTGGGATGCAAAAGAAACCTCATTACTAAAACTAATTACTAAATCTAATTACTCAGACTTCTCCTGGCAACGTTTTGTGG
>NW_007180824.1:0-2795 GCF_000164805.1 Carlito syrichta
GAGTGCAGTGGCCGCTCCCGGCACCGCAGCCTCGATCTGCTGGGCTCCAGTGATCCTTCCGCCTCAGTCTTTCCAAGTAGCTGGAATTACAGACATGCGCTACCATGCTCGGCTGATTTTTTGATTTATTGTAGAGATGAGGTCTCACTGCCCAGGTGGGTCTCGAACCCGCGGGCTCAGGCAATCCACTCACCTCAGCCTCCCAAAGGCGTGGGATTACAGGCTGAGCCACCGAGCCCGGCTTATTTTTACTTTTTTTTTTTTTTTTTTTTTTTTTTTTTTTTTTTATGTTAAACACACCGGAGGCATTTATTTTGTGCATTCGAATGTATAAAATACACCAGTTCTCAATGCACAGAGACCCCCGAGTCTACCCTGGTGCTTTATACAGACATTTAAACTCAGGGTCAAGGTCACAGACACAGGGCTGAGAGCAGCCTCCATGGTGACCTATGGAAGTGAAGAGGATTATTGGAGGAATCCGGGTTCTAGTGAGATGTTAGAAAATCACTGTTCCACTTCCGCACTGCTGGTGGGAATGAAACTAGTGCAATCTCTTTGGAAGACAGTGTGGTGAATTCTGAAAGTACTAGAAATTGACCTTCGATCTGACCCAGCAATCCCCTATTGGGATTCCACTCAAATCATTCTTCAAAAAAGATATCTGTACATGCATGTTTGTTGCAGCTCTATTCACAATAGCAAAAACATGAAACCCACCATGCTGCTAATCGAAGCTGGACTGGATTAAAAAAATGTGGTACATATACACAATGGAATATTATGCAGTAATAAATAAGGACAAACATATGGACTTCGAAGCAACTTGGATGGATTTAGAGTTGATCATACTCAGTGATCTATCACAGAAATAATAAACAGAGTACCATGTGTTCTCACTTATAAGTGGATCTTGAACAACTATCATAATACTATAACAAAGGGATTAGCAATAGTGGAAAACTGCCAGAAGAGGGGACTGGGATTGGGAGTTGAGGAAAACTGCCAGGGGAGGAAGGGGCACACCTCATCAACGAGGGTAGCTGCATAATGAACATTTGTATACTTAACCCTGAATTGTACCCTACATCTTTAAAATAAAGAAAAACAATTAAAAAAAAAAACAACCAAAAAAAAGAAAATTGCTGTTCCCAATCACAGGGATGTGGAGGGCATCTAAATGCCCCTCAGCTGTTCAGTAGATAATGAAAAATACATATGCAAACATGTATATGATGTCAAAAATGTACATACATTTTAAGATTAAATATTTCATATTACACATTAAAACTGCAATAATCTATACTGAACACAACATGAACACAAGTCATGTTTGATGTTTGCCATTATAAGAGGTGCTCAGAGTGGCTCCCATCAGCATCCAGAGGCTTCTGATGATGGCAAACTAAAAGTAACCACATAGATAACACCTCTAAAATGTGTATACAGAGCAGGTGAAGTGACTCAATTCTGTCATCCCAGCACTTTGGGAAGCCGAGGCAAGAGGATTGCCTGAGTCAGTGGGTTCGAGACCAACCCGAACAACTTGGCAAGACCTCGTCTCTACAATAAATCAAAAAATTAGCCAGGCACGGTAGTGTGCGCCTGTTGTTCTGGCTACTTGGAAGGCTGAGCAGAAGGATAGCTGGAGCCCAGCCGGTTGAGGCTGTGGTGGCCATAAGTGTACCACAGCAGTTCAGCCTAGGGGATGGAGTGAAACTCTGACTTAAAAAACAAAAAGTGAGCTGGGCTCGGTGGCTCAGCCTGTAATCCCACGCTTTGGGAGGCTGAGGTGAGTGGATTGCCTGAGCCCACGGGTTCGAGACTGGCCTGAGCAACTTGGCGAGACCTCATCTCTACAATAAATCAAAAAATCAGCCGAGCATGGTAGCACATGCCTGTAATTCCAGCTACTCAGAAGGCTGAAGCGGAAGGATTGCTGGAGTCCAGCAGGTCGAGGCTGCGGTGGCCGGGAGCACCACTGCACTCCAGTCTGGGCGACAGAGTGAGACTCCAGCTCAAAAAAAAAAAGTGTTTACTTTTTTTGGCACCCACACACACCCGGGAATACTATTCAGCCATAAAAAAGAATGCGATCATGCCTGTGACAGCAACTTGGATGGATAGGGAGACCATCATCCTAAGTGAAGTAACACAGGAACAGAAAACCAAACACCGCACATTCTCACGTGTAAGTGGGAGCTGAGCTTGGGGTCTGCAAAGGCAGAGAGAATGGGGTACAGACACTGGAGACTCAGAAAGGGGGATAAAAAGTCACCCATTGGGTACATGCCAAGCCCAGACTTGCTCACTGTACTGTGCATCAACTGAGACCAAAAACCATGCGTACCCCTTAAAGCTACTGAAAATAAAAGAAGAAAGAAAACTGCTGTTCTAAGATCCGACCTAAACATGGGGCTGACAGTAAGTGCAAGGAGGTGGGCTTCAGGGAAGAGGGGGCTGCCAGCCCATGCAGAATTGGCCATGTGTGAAGGAAGATGTGCCCTGCCAGGAAGATGGGAGAAAGGCAGGCCTGCTACACTGGCTTATTTGACCTGCCTTTCTCCTCCCCGATCCCGCACAACACAGCAGCTGAGAAGGAACTGGCACACACTGGGGTCCTGGCAAAGGTGGGGGAGCTATCCTAGGATGGACCAGCCCGGTCCAGGTTCCTGGTCACATTCTCAACATGGAGAGTGGCCCCAGGCCCCAGGAACTGAGGCAGAATTTGGTCAGAAACTCTAGGGATCTTACCACACAAGCCAGGATTCGATCAAGCACCATTTTCTCCAGGA
>NW_007180825.1:0-1171 GCF_000164805.1 Carlito syrichta
CCCATTTCATGATAGGTGATGGACAAGCGCGCCTGTCCACACCATGCTGAGTGTTCAGAAGTTTTTGACTAAAAACAGCCACAGAGACCTGAGGGGGCAAAGAAGGAAAAAATGGTGTGAAAATCACCCTCGAGTGCAAGCCAATTTCTTAAAATCCTAGCACCTAACCAGGGTGGACTGGGGGATTGTCCTTTGAATATTAAACATCACATTTCACTGCATGACAGTGGGGTCCCTCTGGCCTGGTCGAAGGTGCTGTGGATTAAACAGACTGTTGATGAAAGATGCCAAATACTGTCAAATATTTAAGATGGTTTATTCTTAGCCAAACGTGAGTGACCTGGGCCCATGGCATCTGCCTATATGTTGATCCTGAGAGCGCGTGCCCACCATAGTTAAATGATAGCTTGGCTGTATACAATTTAGGAGGACACACGTTACAAGAAACCATAAATCAATACATGTGAGATGTATACTGGCTTGATCCAGGCAGGCAGGACGCTTCCAAGGGGCCAGGGCAGAGACTGGAGGTGCATTAAAAGATTTCCTGAGCTGGGCACGGTGGCTTACACCTATAATGCCATCACTTTGGGGGGCCAGGGTGAGAGGATTGTCTGAGCCTATGGATTCGAGAGAAGCCTGGGCAACTTGGCGAGACCTCATCTCTACAATAAATTTAAAAAAAAATTAGCCAGGCTCGGTGGCTCAGCCTGTAATCCTATGACTTTGGGAGGTGGAGGTGAGTGGATTGCCTGAGCCCACGGCTTCAATACCTGTCTGGGCAACTTGGCAAGACCTCATCTCTACAATAAATCAAAAACTAGCTGGGCGTGGTAGCACGTGCCTCTAGTTCCAGCTACTTGGAAGACTGAGGCGGAAGGATCGCCGGAGCCCAACAGGTCGAGGCTGCGGTGGCCGGGAGTGGCCACAGCACTCTAGTCTGGGTGATAGAGTGAGACTCCAACTCAAAAAAAAAAAAATTAGCCAGGGATGGTGACATGAACTTGTATAGTTCCAGCTATTTGGAAGGCTGAAGCAGAAGGATTGCCTAAGCCCAGCAGGTGGAGGCTGTGGTGGCTGTGAGTATGCCACTGCCCTCCAGCCTGGGTGATAGAGTGAGACTCCATCTCAAAAAAGGAAAGAAAAAATTCCTGACTGACAATTAGTGAGG
>NW_007180826.1:0-723 GCF_000164805.1 Carlito syrichta
AGATCAAAGTGGGATTTGCTATGGTGTCCAGCCTGGTCTCATGTTCCCAAGATATGGCCATGATCCCATCTCAGCCTCCCCATGTGCAGAGGAGACAGGGGTCAAGCCCTGCTGTCCCTGCTTCCCAGAAGGTTTGAGAGTCATGACCTCCCTATCCTTGATGTAAACCCTGAGGGCAGCAAGGAGGTCCACCCTGGGGAATGAGGAGGGCAGAGGGCTGTGCACCCCATCGGAGAAATGCCCCTGTGTCAAGTGTTCCCCTTGGGTGAGGTTTTGGCAGGTGATTCTGTCCACCCTCTCCGGAGTCCTGGTCATCAGGAAGGAGTGGGCCTCATACTGGGGCCCCGAGAGGGCTTGGATGCTGGACTCTGATCCTCACGCCTGTTATTCTGGCACGCTGAGAGGCCTAGGCGAGAAAGTGTCCTGAGCCCCCAGGTTCAATACAAGCGCAGGCACCATGGTGAGACCATGTTTCTATAAGAAGCCAAAAAAATGAAGCCAGCGTGGTGGTGCACACCTGTCATTCCGGCCAGTCAGGTGGCCATGGTGGGAGGATTGCCCAGAGTCCATCCACTGGAAGTTGCGGTGGCTGAGTGCAGGCCCCCATGCTCTGGCCTGGGCAACAGATCAGGGCTCAGACTCAGAATAATAATACCAACCACCAGCACCACCACAACCACAGGCTGGGTTCAGGGACTCAGACTGGCATCCCGACCCTTCAGA
>NW_007180827.1:0-1087 GCF_000164805.1 Carlito syrichta
GGGAGCTAGTGATGTTTGAGTGAACTTGAATGACATCTCATGATCAGCTTTGTCTTCCCTATAGAAATAAGTTTCTAACTCTGTCCATGCTCTGAGCCAGCTTTCTCATTCACAACTGAGCATTCCCGACTGGACATTTCTAAACTATGTGAAACTCAGAGTTTTCACAGTGGAGGACTCACCTTCCCTCACTGACTTCTATTCAGTTTCTGTGTCTTCAAAATAGGATACCTACATCTAAGGGTAAATAATTGATAGGGCTGGCATATGAAAAGAAAAAAAACATTCCCAGTAAAAGGACACAGAATACTCATCTTGCCCTTGAAAACCTCATACATGGGGACCATGCTTTCTGTCATAATTGGTATTAAAGGCTACTCAATTATGAAGCTTGAGTCATTGAAACAGTGCAGCAAAAGTGTATGGATAGACAGACGATTTATTAAAAGAGGAAGTCCAGAAGTAGACTGTAATAAATGTGCACACTCAGGGGGAACTTGACCTCTGGAACTGGGTCAAAATCTAAAAATCCCAAAGTAGCGGCTGTATTTAGATGACACTCAGCCTGTTTATAAATCTCCTGGGGGAGACAAAGGAGCCAAATTATGCAAATCATCACCAGGGACATTCTAAGTTGTCAGCCAGCCATCATCAGTCAAGGACTTGGGTAAATTTCTTTCAGTGTGTAGACATACCCTGAACTTTAAAAATCCCCTTTCAAACTTGCCTGGGCAGACACCATTTTGCTGTTTGCTAGATTTGTATTTTCAAAATTGCAATTTCTACAACCCCAAATAAAATGCCTTTTCCTTTGGCTGCTGTCCTACAGTGTTGGTTTTATTTATTAGTAGTTGACATGCCAAATAAGCATCATGGTATCCTTGTTAGAGGTGCCCCTCCATCTCACCGTGCTTTATTGAACCACTGTTGCACGTTTGTTCATTGTTCCTCCTCCCCAGCCCCTCCTCTTTCTTCTCCTTCTCCTCCTTCTCTTCTTCTTCACCTCCTCATTCTTTTCCTTCTCCTTTTTGCTATTCTTCTCCCCATCATCCTCCTGCTAATCCTCTTCTTCTTCCTCCCCCTCTTC
>NW_007180828.1:0-770 GCF_000164805.1 Carlito syrichta
TGTGTTTGAATTTTGTATCACTGATTAGATAAGGGAAATTTTCTTGAATGATCTCGTGGAAAGTTTGTTCCAATGTGGTCTCTGTTTCTCTTTCTGCCTCAGGGAGTCCGATTATTCTTAGGTTAGGCCTCTTGAGGTAGTCACTCATCTCTTGAAGGTTTTGTTCTGTCTTTTTTAGCTTATTTTCTGTGTTTTTAAGAGTTTGGGTTATTTCTATATTTTGGTCCTCAAGCTCTGAGATTCTTTCTTCTGCTTGGGTAATTCTGCTTTCCATGCTTATCAATTTGTTATTTATTTCATTCACAGTATTCTTTATTACTGTTATCTCAGATATCAGCTCCTTCCTAGTTTCTTCTTGTGTCTCCTTAATTCTTTTTAGTCTCTCCATTATTGTTTTGATATCTACATTTGCATTTTGAGACCCTTCATTCTGGGGACTTTTCATTGTTTGTATTCCAAAGTCAATTTTCTCAGTTTCTGCTCTCCCAGGCATCTGGGAGAGACCCATACTCTTCTTTTGGTTTTTCTTCATTTCTGTAGATTTTTCTCCCTTTACCCCTTTCCCTCCCCCTCTTCAATTCTGTTTTTGAGGGAAGGTGGGGTTGCTTTTATTTCTCTTCTGCAATGACCTTTTCTTCCTTATGAGGGTCTTCTGGTTTTGTTCACTTTTCCCTCTGCTCTACAGTCTGTCTATTCAGCAGTTTGCAGTCTTGGTCCGTTCAGAGAATCTCAGCAGTTCACCTATGCCGTCGCCATCTTGCCCCGTCTCG
>NW_007180829.1:0-717 GCF_000164805.1 Carlito syrichta
CTTTGGGAGGCTGAGGCGAGTGGATTGCCTGAGCCCGCGGGATCAAGACCCACCTGGGCAAATTGGCGAGACCTCATCTCTACAATAAATTAAAAAAAAAAAAAATTAGCCGGTCGTGGTAGCTCACGCCTGTAGTTTCAGCTACTTGGAAGGCTGAGGTGGAAGGATCACCGGAGCCCAGCAGGTCGAGGCTGCGGTGCCCGGGAGCGGCCACTGCACTCCAGTCTGGGCGACAGAGTGAGACTCCAACTGAAAGGGAAAAAAAAGAAACACCACACTAATGTACATATAGGTTGAACATGCATTCAGTACCAGTAAAGATTGATCTGACCCATTGAATAAAGCTGATCCAAGACAATCTGAGAGAAGATACTTATGTAATGAAAAACCCCGGGAATAACATTGATAGACTTTTGACCCAAACCTAATTATAAGCTAAGGATCAGTTCCACTGCATATAATGAAGCTTTCAGCCTGAAAAAAATATTTTCCTAAAGACAGAGAACATTTTTAAATGGACTTAGGTTTGGCAATTTACATTTTCTCTTTGAACCTAAGTATGCCCTGCCAATCCTTTTCTTTCTAGTCTGGCTTCTCTTTATCATCAGGAGTAATCATAAACTTCTGAAAAAGAAAGCCATCTTATAATCAAACAGAGACTTGATGTTCCAAACTTATCTTAATTGATTACTTCAGGTTTAATTACAAGTTGTTTAA
>NW_007180830.1:0-915 GCF_000164805.1 Carlito syrichta
ATGAACTAACTGACTTAACCACCTTGCCAGCTGGCTAGCCAGCTGACTCAACTAGCTGACATAACTAGTTAGTCAGCTGGCTAGCAAGCTGACTTAACTAGCTGACACCTCTAGCTAGTCAGGTGGCTAGCCAGTGGACTTAACTAGATAGCTTCCTATGTAGACCACTGGCTTACCAGCTGACTTAACTACCTAGCTACATAGCTAACAAGTTGGCTAGCGAGTTAACTAGGTGATTTAACTAACTAGCCAGCTGGCTACCCAGCTGACTTAAATAACTAGCTACCCAGATAGGCATCTGGCTAGCTAACTGACTTAACTCACTGACTTAACTATCTGACCAACTGAATTAATTAGCTGACAACTAGCTAGCTACCTAGCTAGCGAGCTGAATTTACTAACTGAAATAAATAGCTAACTACCTAGCTAGATATCTTGCTGGAAAGCCAATTTAACTAGCTTACTTAACAAGTTAGCTAGCTGACATAACTAGTTGACTTAACTAGCTAGCTACCTAGCTATGCAGCTGACTAAACTAACTGAAATAACTAAATAGCCTGCTGTCTAGCCATCTGAATTAGCTAGTTTTTTAACTAGCTAGGGAGATGACTATCCAAATGACTTAATGAGGTGACTTAACTAGCTATCCAGCTTGCTAGTCACCTAACTTAACTAGTTGATTTATGAGCTAGGCAGCTTAACAGCCTGGTGACTAAACTAGCTGATTTAAATAGTTATCCAACTGGCTATACAGCTGACTTAACTAGCACTCTAACTCTCTAGACACCTGGATTGCCAGCTGGATAGCCAGCTGACTTAACTAACTGACTTAATTAGCTAGTAAGCTGGCTAGTAAACTGACTTTACTAGGTCACTAACTAGCCAGCTGACTTATGTAGCTCTCTACCTCTCTAG
>NW_007180831.1:0-1326 GCF_000164805.1 Carlito syrichta
TCGATTTAACTAGTTATCCAACTGGCTATACAGCTGACTTAACTAGCACTCTAACTCTCTAGACACCTGGATTGCCAGCTGGATAGCCAGTTGACTTAACTCGCTGACTTAATTAGCTAGGGAGCTGGCTAGTTAACTGACTTTACTAGGTCACTAACTAGCCAGCTGACTTATGTAGCTCTCTACCTCTCTAGCCACCTGGATAGCAAGTGACTTAACTAGCTGACATAATTAGCTAGCCAGCTGGCTAGGAAATGGACTTAACTGTGTCACTACCTAGCTAGAGTGCTGGCTAGCCAACTGACTTAGCTAGCTGTCTTAACTAGCTATCCTGTTATATAACCAGTTGAATTAACCAGCCTACTACATAGCTAGTCATCTGGCTATCCAGCTGAATTAACTAGGTGACTAATCTAGCTAGCCAGCTGTCTATCCAGCTGAATTAACTAGCAAGCTACCTAGATAGCCAGCTGGCCAGTCTGCTGACTTAACTAGGAGACAAATAGCTAGAAAGCTGTCTAGAGAGCTGACATAATTAGCTAGCTACCTAGCTAGCCAGCTGGCTAGCCAGATGATTTAATTGCCTAGCTACATTGCTAGCCAACAGGCTACCCAGCTGAGTTAACTGTTTGACTTCACGAAGTAGACAGCTGGCTATCCAGCAGACTTAACTAGCTAGCTACCTAGCTAGACAACTGGACAGCTAGCTGACATAACTAGCTGACATAACTAGATGCCAAATGGATAGCCAGCTGACTTAACTAGCTACCTACCTGCTTAGCTCGCTGACTCTCCAGCTGTCTTAACTACCAAACTACGTAGCTATCCTGCTGACCAGCGAGATGAGTAAAGTAGGTGACATTACTAGATAGTCAGCTGGTTAGCCAGCTGACTTAAAGTTTGCTATCCTGCTTAGCAGCTGGCTCTCCAGCTGACTTAACTAATTGACTTAACTAGCTACCCAGCTGACTTAAAGCTGACTTAAATAGCTAGCTTCCTAGCTAGCCAGCTGACTTAACTAGCTGATTCAACTTGCTAACTAGCTAGCTAGTTATCATATAGCTAGCTGACTTAACTAGCTAGCTAGCTGACATATAAAGCTGACTTAACTAGCTAGCAGCCTAGCTACCCAGTTGACTTAACTAGCTGAAATAACTAGCAAGCCAGATTTCTACACATCTCATATAACAAGCTTCCTAACTAGATAGCCAGCTGGCTAGACAACTGATTTAATGAGCTGACTTAACTAGCTACCCAGCTGATTAACAGCTGAGTAAACAAGATGACTTAACTTACTGGCCAGCTGGTCAGCCAGTTGACTTTATT
>NW_007180832.1:0-1031 GCF_000164805.1 Carlito syrichta
TAACAAGCTTCCTAGCTAGATAGCCAGCTGGCTAGACAACTGATTTAATGAGCTGACTTAACTAGCTACCCAACTTATTAGCAGCTGAATAAACAAGATGACTTAACTTACTGGCCAGCTGGCCAGTCAGTTGACTTTATTGCCTAGCTAACTAGCTAGCCAGTAGCCTAGCCTGCTGACTAATCTAGCTGACTTAATGAAGTAGCTATCTGGCTAGCCAGCAGATTTAACTAGCTAGCTACCTAGCTAGACAGCTATATAGCCAGCTGACTTAACTAGCTGACATAACTAGATAACCTGATTGCAAGCCAGCTGACATAATTAGCTTCCTACCTACATTTCCTGCTGGCCTGCCAGGTGACTTAATTACCTCACTATCTAGCTAAACTCTTGGCCAGCCAGCTGACTTAACTAGTTGACCAAACTTGCTAGCCAGCTAGCTAGCCAGCTGATTTAACTAACTAGCTACCCTGCTAGGCAGCTGGTTTGCCGGCTGATTTAACTGACTGACTTAACTAGCTTGACAGGTGACTTAACTAACTGACTTAACAAGCTAGCCAGCTGGCTGGCCAGCTGAATTAACTAGCTGACATAACCAGCTAGCCAGCTGGTTAGCCAGCTGACTTAACTAGTTAGCTACCTGCCTAGATTTCTAGCTAGCCAACTGAATAAACTATCTGACTTAACTACCTAACTAGCTGCCATAACTAGCTTACTTATATAGCTAGCTTCCTAGCTGGCCAGCTGACTTTACTAGCTAAAATTACCAGTTACCCAAATGGCTACTCATCTGATATTTCTAACTTTTTAACTAGCTAACCAGCTGGGTAGCCATCTGACTTAATGTGCAGGCTTAACTAGCCAGCCTGCCGGTTGTCAGCTGACTTAATTAGCTGACTTAACTTGTTAGCCAACTGGTAACCAGCTGTCTTAACTAGGTGAATTAACCAGCTAGTCAGATGGCTAGCAATCTGGCTTAACTAGCTGGCTACCTATCTAGCTGACTTAAGCTTGCAAACTGGCTAGCCACC
>NW_007180833.1:0-819 GCF_000164805.1 Carlito syrichta
TAGTCAGCTGACTTAATAGTTAACTAACTAGCTAGCTATCTAGTTAGCCAGTTGACTTAAGAGTTAGCTAACTAGTTAGCTACCTAGAAAACAAGCTGACTTAAATAGTTAGCTGCCTTGCTAGCTATCTGACTTAACCAGCTAGATAACTAGCTGCCTTGCTAGCTATCTGACTTAACCAGCTAGATAAGGATTTAGAGTCATCATTATCTAGTGTGTTAGTTAGGTGACAATCATCTCACTTATCTCATTAGCTAATGAGCTGGCTAGCTGACTCAACCAGCTGACTTAACTCATTAGCTATCTAGCTATCTAGCTGACCATCCAGTTAACTTAACTCGTTAGCTAACTAGCTAGCTACCATAGTCAAGTAGCTGACTCAACCCATTTGCTAACTAGTTAGCTAGCTGGCTCAACCCGCTGAATTAACCTGCTGGTTAACTAGCTAAAAACCTGACTCAACCTGCTGACTTAACCCTATAGCTAACTAGCTAGATTGCTGTCTTAACCAGTTGACTAAATTAGAAGATAAATTAACTAGCTGATTTAGCTTGCTAACCTAACTACTTAGCTAGCTGACTTAACTGGCTGACTTAACTAGTTAGCTAGGTTACTTACTACCCGAATTAAATAGCTAGCTAACTATTTAACTAGCTGAATAACCAGCTGACTTAACTAATTAGCTAATTAGTTAGGTAGAAGATTAAGTATCTGAATTATTTTGCTACTAGTGAGCTCTCTGACTTAGCTAGCTGACAGTTAGCTAGCTAGCCAGCTGACTTGGCTAGCTTACTTAACTAGTTGGCTAATCAGGTACTA
>NW_007180834.1:0-1242 GCF_000164805.1 Carlito syrichta
TAGCTTGTTTTCTATATAGTAATGTCAGGTAGATAGCCAGCTAGTTAGCTAGCAAGTTAAGGCAGCTAGCAAATCATCTAGTTACTTAGCTGACTAGTCACCTAGCAATTCAGCTAGCTGGTGAGCTAAATAGTGGGCTTCCATCGCTTTCCATCAGGTAAGCTAAGTAGTCGGCTCGCTTGCCTGCTAAGAGGTAAGCAAACTAGTCGGCGCACTCGCCAGAACAGGTCGACTAACTTGTCAGCTCGCTCGCAGGCCAACAGGTCGGCTAAGTAGTCGGCTTGCTCGCCAGGAGACTAGTTAAGTCACCTCAACAGTCGGCTCACTCGCCAGCCGACTAGTTATGGTAGCACATGCGTTCTCTCACTTGCTGACCCGAATAGTTAATTCAGCTTATCAGTCGACTCACTCACTGGCCGACTATTTAAGTAAGCTCACTTGTCGGATCCCAGGCCCGCCAAATAGTTAAGTCAGCTAACTGGTCGGCCTACTAGCTGGCCAACTAGTTAAGTCAGCTAACCAATTGGTCAACTAGTGGAACAACTTGGCAGTCGATAATTTAGGTCAGCTAAACATTCGGCAGACTCGTAAGGTCTGCTAACTATTCAGCCAACTATTCAGCCGAATAATTAGGTCAGCAAACCAGACAGCCAACTACTTAACCGAGATAGCTATGGGGCAAATCTTTCAGCCAACTAGTTATCCAAGCTAAATAGTTGGCCGATTAATCAACCAACTTATTAAGCCAGCAAACAGGTTGGCCGAGAAGGCAGCCAACATGTTAACCCAGCTAACTAGTGGGCAGACTCATCATACAGCAAGTTAAGTCACCTAGATAACTCGTTAACCAACTAGTTAAGTCAGCTATTTAACTCGTTTGCCAACTAGTTAAAACAGTTATCTAACTCATTAACCAACTCGTTAATTCATCTATCTTGTAAGCTAACTAGTTATGTCAGCTAGCTAAGTGAGCTAGTTAACTAGCTAGCTAGGTAATTCAGCTAGCTAAGTCATCTTGCTCACTAGTTAGCTAATTATTTAAGTCAGACACTTAAGCCTGCTACCTAACTAGTTTGCTAATTAGATAAGTCAGCTTGTTATTCAGCTAGATAAATAGTTAGCTAACTATTTAATTCAGGTAGTTAAGTCAGCCAGCTAACTAGTTAAGTCACAGAGTTAAATCAGATAGCCAAGTAGTTAAGTCAGCTTTCTAAGTCAAGTTAAGTCAGTTTTCTAATTTAG
>NW_007180835.1:0-359 GCF_000164805.1 Carlito syrichta
CCACTCAAGTAGTCGCTGCCAATAAAGACACGTCTGTTCAGTCAAAAAAAGAAAAAAAAAAAGAAATCATAAAAGAAAGATAACTGAATAGCCTTCAAGTATTTTGAAATTAAATTCTCACTTATCAATAACTCATGGATCAAAGAAATCACAAAGGAAGTTCGAAAACATTTTGAATGAAATAAAACATAAGCAGTGCTTAAAGAGAGCTATGTCAGGGTAAGGTCTCAAGTAAATGATCCAGGTTTTCACCTTGAGAAACTAAAATAAATAAAAGAGCAGATTAAACCCAAAGTAAAATAATAATAATAATAATAATAATAATAATAATAATAATAATAAAAGTGCAGAAGGCAATT
>NW_007180836.1:0-613 GCF_000164805.1 Carlito syrichta
CACCAGTGGGGGAAGACTCGCCGGAACTTGGGGGGCTGAGTAAGCAGGGGCCAGGAGCAAGCCATCACCCTCCAGTCTGGGCAACGGAGTGAGACTCTGACTCAAAAAGAAAAAAGGAAAAAAAGAAGAGAATCCATTTGTGTATGTAGTTGGGATCATTGTGAACAAACAGAGATCTGGGGAAGGAGGCCGCAACCTTGGGTGTAGAGTTCCCTAAAGACGGTTGATCAGCAGACATTCTGAATGGGCTGTAGCTTTGGGAGGGTGAGGCAGGGACTGCTGAAGCCTGGGTGTTAGAGACCAGCCTGGGCCACATAGTGAGAATTTATCACTCCCCAGAACGCAAACCCTTGAGTCGCACGTGGTGTTGCGTGCACTCCCAGCTGCACAGGATACAGTGGTCTCTGTCCCAGGTCATGCCTTTGTGCCACCCTGCTGACAGCATGTGTGATTCCAGACAGGGCACCATGGTGCACGGCTGTCAGCCCCGTGCCCTAGTAGGATGAGGCAGGAGGCTTCCTGAGTCCCAGGTTCAGAGACCTGCCCAGGCGACATGGCCAGACCTCATTTTGGAAAGAGGTCCTCAATATCGATTCAACTGTGGTGGTCTCCA
>NW_007180837.1:0-753 GCF_000164805.1 Carlito syrichta
CAAAGGAGCTGTGGTGCCCACCCCTTTGCCTGCCTCGATCCCAAGGGTGGACCCGCTCACTTTTCTCATTGGCCATCTCATGAAAAGGGAGTGTCTGACTTTCAAACTATTGTGGGGGAACCAGCCAGGCAACTCACCACTGTCTCCTCAGGACTCAGGGAGGCCAAGATGGGAATATGGCTGGAGCCCAGGAGCTGAGACCAGGCACCACAGCCGGCTAATCTTTGGATTTATTTGTGATGACCGAGAAAAGTTATCGTTCAGTGTCCCAGGCTGGTCTCGAACCCAAAGGCTCAGACCATCTACTCTCTTTGGCCTCCAAAGAATGGGGATGATGGGCTGAGCTCCTGAGCTGTCCTGTCATTGTTGTCATGGTGGTGGTTGGTATTATTTTTCTGAGTGGGAGTCCCACTCTGTCACCCAGGCTGGAGTGCAGAGGCCCACTCTTGGCCACTGAGGTCTCTACTTAATTGGTGCTGGTGATCCTCCCACCATGGCCTCCTGAGTGACCAGAATTATTGGTGTGCGCCACCAGGCTCACCTCATATTTTGACCTTCTTGTAGAGACGAGGTCTCCCCAAGGTTCCCGGGTTGGTTTCAAACCTGGGACCTCAGGCCATCCTCTCATTTCTACCTCCCAGAGTGCTGGGAAAATAGGCATGAGTTCCCACACCTTGCCTCCACACCCCTCTCAGGGTCCCACCACGAGGCCTGATCTCTTCTAAAAACCCAGACACTGGTGGGACTTCCAAG
>NW_007180838.1:0-728 GCF_000164805.1 Carlito syrichta
TCTCTTTGGCCTCCAAAGGATGGGGATGATGGGCTGAGCTCCTGAGCTGTCCTGTTATTGTTGTCATGGTGGTGGTGGGTATTATTTTTCTGAGTGGGAGTCCCACTCTGTCACCCAGGCTGGAGTGCAGAGGCCCACTTTTGGCCACTGAGGTCTCTACCTAATGGGTGCTGGTGATCCTCCCACCATGGCCTCCTGAGTGACCAGAATTATTGGTGTGCGCCACCATGCTCACCTCATATTTTGACCTTCTTGTAGAGACGAGGTCTCCCCAAGGTTCCCGGGTTGGTCTCAAACCTGGGACCTCAGGCTATCCTCTCACTTCTACCTCCCAGAGTGCTGGGAAAATAGGCATGTGTTCCCATACCTTGCCTCCACACCCCTCTCAGGGTCCCACCACGAGGCCTGATCTCTTCTAAAAACCCAGACACTGGTGGGACTTCCAAGTGCAGGGACATGTCTCTGCTGGGGTGCCCAATTCTCCACCTGCCTACTTCTCCTGGGGGAATCTGCTCGCTTCTCCCAGGGGGCACCTCATGGGAGTTGTGACTCTCAAAACTTTGTGGGGGCGGGGACAGCCGGGCAACACACACCTGTCTCCTTGGCACTTGGGGAGGCCAAGACGAGATGATGGCTGGATCTCAGGAGTTGGAGACTAGGCTGGACACCATAGCAAGCCCCAATCTCGACCTTAAGCAAAACCCAGAAAACCTTGGGGACGCCAGGCC
>NW_007180839.1:0-667 GCF_000164805.1 Carlito syrichta
TACAGCAGTTTGGGAAGTCCAGGCTGAGAGAATGGTCTGAGTTGGGCGGTTAGAGAGCAGCCTGGGCAACCTAGTGAGGAAAGAAAAGACAGAAAGAAAGAAAGAAAGAAAGAAAGAAAGAAAGAAAGAAAGAAAGAAAGAAAGAAAGAAATCCATTCTCTTGCAAATCTTCTACTCTCAGTATTTCACCACTCACTGCCACACACGTGAGGGTCCCCTAAACTCAGCACCTTCCAGCCCCAACACACCCCACACAATGACTGCCTCCGCTTTGGTGCAGGAGTTCCGAGTAGCCCTGACCCAGTTCGTGCAGGCTCTCCTCTCCGAGGTGAGAAATGTTGCCCAGGCAGGCTGACCTCCGACTCGGAAACAAGGTCCCTCCTCCAAGAAAGGCCAGGGACTCATCCCTCACCTGGGAAAATTTCTTCCTCCCGACTCCCATTTTTCCTGGCTCTAAAGCCAATCGTCCTTCGAACACATCATGCGCAGTTGAGAATCTGTGTATGATTCTGATGTTTTGGGAGACAGGGTCTGGCTCCATGTCTCAAGCTTGGGCCAGGGACATGAAAGTCATTCACTTACAGCCTCGAAATTGTGGGCATTAGTGATCCTTCTGTCTCAAGTTCAGGAGTGGGTGGGACAATGGGCACCTTGACGCCAGACCACT
>NW_007180840.1:0-677 GCF_000164805.1 Carlito syrichta
CACTCACTGCCACACACGTGAGGGTCCCATAAACTCAGCACCTTCCAGCCCCAACACACCCCACACAATGACTGCCTCCGCTTTGGTGCAGGAGTTCCGAGTAGCCATGACCCAGTTCGTGCAGGCTCTCCTCTCCGAGGTGAGAAATGTTGCCCAGGCAGGCTGACCTCCAACTCGGAAACAAGGTCCTTCCTCCAAGAAAGGCCAGGGACTCATCCCTCACCTGGGAAAATTTCTTCCTCCCTACTCCCATTTTTCCTGGCTCTAAAGCCAATCGTCCTTCGAACACATCATGCGCAGTTGAGAATCTGTGTATGATTCTGATGTTTTGGGAGACAGGGTCTGGCTCCATGTCTCAAGCTTGGGCCAGGGACATGAAAGTCATTCACTTACAGCCTCGAAATTGTGGGCATTAGTGATCCTTCTGTCTCAAGTTCAGGAGTGGGTGGGACAATGGGCACCTTGACGCCAGACCACTAGTTTGGATGGGTGTGGAGAAGGGGTCTCCTTGAGTGACCTGTCCTTGACTTGGGCTCCTGGTCTCCAGACATCCTCCTTCCTTGGTCTCCCAGAGAGCTGGGATTACAGGCCTGGGCCGATGCACCAGGCCTTCTGGTTCATTTTCAATGAAGGATTGAGGCCATGCTCGGTGGCTCTGCCTCGTCATTCCAGTACTT
>NW_007180841.1:0-739 GCF_000164805.1 Carlito syrichta
CCCAGTTCGTGCAGGCTCTCCTCTCCGAGGTGAGAAATGTTGCCCAGGCAGGCTGACCTCCAACTCGGAAACAAGGTCCTTCCTCCAAGAAAGGCCAGGGACTCATCCCTCACCTGGGAAAATTTCTTCCTCCCTACTCCCATTTTTCCTGGCTCTAAAGCCAATCGTCCTTCGAACACATCATGCGCAGTTGAGAATCTGTGTATGATTCTGATGTTTTGGGAGACAGGGTCTGGCTCCATGTCTCAAGCTTGGGCCAGGGACATGAAAGTCATTCACTTACAGCCTCGAAATTGTGGGCATTAGTGATCCTTCTGTCTCAAGTTCAGGAGTGGGTGGGACAATGGGCACCTTGACGCCAGACCACTAGCTTGGATGGGTGTGGAGAAGGGGTCTCCTTGAGTGACCTGTCCTTGACTTGGGCTCCTGGTCTCCAGACATCCTCCTTCCTTGGTCTCCCAGAGAGCTGGGATTACAGGCCTGGGCCGATGCACCAGGCCTTCTGGTTCATTTTCAATGAAGGATTGAGGCCATGCTCGGTGGCTCTGCCTCGTCATTCCAGTACTTTGGAAGCTGAGGCCAGCGGCTGGCCTGAGCCCCTGGGCCAAGACCTGACTGGGAAACACAGCAAGACCTCGTCTCTACCCTTCATCCCAATGAGCTGGGCATGAGGCATGCACCCGTCATTCCGCCTTCTCAGAAGACTGGGAAAAGCCTTGCTGGAGCCCAGTGGCCTGAG
>NW_007180842.1:0-736 GCF_000164805.1 Carlito syrichta
CCCGAAATACCACAGCTGGCTAATGTTGGGAATTATTTTTGATGAGTAGTCAAGGTCTCACCCCATGTCCTGAGCTGAGTTCAAAACACAGGCTCAGGCCCTCCACTCGTCTGGACATCAGAAGGGCCGGGATGCAGGTGTGAGCCCCTGAGCCTGGACTGTGATTGTGATGGTGGTGGTTGTTGGTATTATTATTCTGAGTCAGAGTCCCACTCTCTCGCCCAGGCCGGAGCACAGGGGCTGGCTATCGGTCACCACGGCCTCCACCAGCTGGAATCCAGCGATCCTATCGCCACAACAGGCATGCACCACCTCATTCGGCTCATTTTTTTGACTTCATGTAGAGAAGAGATGTCACCAAAGTTCCTGGGCTTGTTTTGAACCTGGGTGCTCAGGCCATTCTCTCACCTTGGCCTCCCAGAGCACTGAGATGACAGATGTGAGCACCCTCGCCTGGCCTCCACACCCCTCTTGAGGCCCCACCATGAAGCCTGTTCCATTCATATGACCTGGGATCTCAGAGAGGGGAGCCAGAGATGCCCACCGAGCTTTCCATGAGGGGAACACAGGGCACAGGGTCGTGCCCTTGCTAGGGAGACTCACTGCCACCCGCTTCATTCCCCAGGGTGGATTCACTTGCTCCTCCAAGGAGCCACTTCAGGGAAAGAGAGGCTGTGACTCAAAACTTCGGGAGGTGGGGATGGCTGAACATCTCATGCCTGTCTCATTGGCACTC
>NW_007180843.1:0-431 GCF_000164805.1 Carlito syrichta
AGATGGCTAGCCAGCTGGCTAGCTAGTTAAGTCAGCTAGTTAAGTCAGGTTGTTAGCCAGCTTGCTATCTAGGTAGCTATCTAGCTATCCCAGCTGTATATCCAGCTGGTTATATAGTAAAGTCACCTAGTTAAGTCAGCTGACTAGTCCGCTGGCAAGCTAAGTAGCTTGCTCTTTATTCAGCTGGCTAGACAGCTGATTAGTTAGATGTCACCTAGTAAATTCAGCTAGATATCCAGATGGCTACCTATGTTTCAAGCTAGCTAATTCAACTGGCTAGAAAACAGGCCAGCCTGTTAAACAGCTAGTTAAGTCAACTGTCTAGCCAACTGGCTACCTAGGTAGTGACTTAGTTAAGTCAGTTCACTAGTCAGCTGTCTAGCTAATGAAGTCAGCTAGTTAAGTCAGCTGGCTATCCAGGTGGCTAGAGA
>NW_007180844.1:0-671 GCF_000164805.1 Carlito syrichta
GGACCATATGTTTGTCCTTTATGACTGCATAATATTCCACTGTGTATATGCACCCCATTTTTTTGTCCACTCCAGTTTCAATGGGCAGCACGGTTGGTTCTGTTTTTGCTCCTGTGAATAGTGCTAGAATAAACATGCATGTGCAGCTATCTTTTTTGTAGAAATATTTGAGGTCCTCCAGGGAAATTTCCAGTAGGGGGATTGCTGGGTCATATGGAAGGTCAATGTCTCATTCTTTCATAAATCGCCACACTGTTTTCAAAGAGATTGGACTAGTATGCATTCCCACCAGCAGTGTAGAAGCTTTCCTTTTTCTCTGCATCCTCAACAGTATCTAGTGTTGGTTTTATTAATGACAGCCATTCTTACTGGGGTTAGGTGGTATCTCAATGTGGTTTTGATTTGCATCTCTGATGATGAGTGAGGCTGAACACTTTTTCATGTGTCTGTTGACATCCTGTATATGTCCTTTTAAGAAGTGTCTATTCAGATTTTTTGTCCAATTTTGGGTGGGACTTTTTAATTTTTTTTCCTTTCAGCACATTTGAGTTCCTTATAGATCCTAGATGTTAGGGCTTTGTCAATATACAGTTGGCAAAGATTTCTTCCCATTCTGTGGGCTGTTCTCCCTGCTCTCTTGATGGTCTTTTGTTTTGCAGAGCTCTTCAGTT
>NW_007180845.1:0-1108 GCF_000164805.1 Carlito syrichta
CAGATAGTTAAGTCAACTGTCTATCCCGCTGGATATCTAGTTAAGTCACCTAGTTA
This sequence comes from Carlito syrichta, assembly GCF_000164805.1. Classification (NCBI taxonomy): domain Eukaryota; kingdom Metazoa; phylum Chordata; class Mammalia; order Primates; family Tarsiidae; genus Carlito; species Carlito syrichta. Next base: position 57 of record NW_007180845.1, read on the forward strand.
AGACAGCTAGCTAGGTAGCTGGCTACTTGCATCAACTGACTAGACAACTGGCTACTTAGTTAAGATGACTAGTTAAGTCAGCTTGCTAGCCATCTGAATAGCTATATATCAACCTGGATAATTCAGCTGAGTAGCAAGCAGGCCAGCTGTTTAAGTCAACAAGTTGTCAGCTGACTTGAAGTTGGCTAGCTAAGTAGCGAGCTAGTTTTGTCAGTTGTCTAGCTAGCAGTCTAGCTACTTAAGTCAGCAAGTTAAGCCAGCTGGCTACCCAGCTAGCTAGCTAGGCAGATTGCTAATTAAGTCAATGTTCTAGCCAACTGCTGAACTAGTTACGTCAGCTAGTTGGGTCAGTTGGGTACCCATCTGGCTAGCTTGTTAAGTCAACAAATTAAATCAGCTGGCAAGCCAGCTGGCTAGCTAGTTAAGTCATCTGGCTAGCCAGCTGACTGGTTGGTTATGTCAGGTAATTATTTCAGCTGGCTTCCCAGCTGGCTAGCTAGGTACCTAGCTAATTTTTCAGCTGGCTAGCTGCTGGTTAGTTGGTTAATACAGCTAGATAATTCAGCTGTCCAGTTAGTTGTCTAGCTAGTTAAGTCAGTTAGTTAAGTCAGCTGGCTAGCCAGCTGGATAGCTGGTTAAATCAGCTAGTTAATTCAGCTGGCCAGCCAGCTGACTAGTTAGGTTGCTAGCTAGTTAAGTCAGTTAGTTAAATAAGCTGGCAGAGCTATATATTTAAATCAGCTAGTTAAGACAGCTGGCTAGCTAGTTACGCCAGTTTGTTAAATCAGCTGGCTAGCTAGTTAAGTTACCTAGTTAAGTCAGTTGTCTAACCAGTTCGCTAGCTAGTTAAAAATCTAGTTAACTCAGATGAGTAGACAGCTGGTTAGCTAGTTATTTCAGCTAGTTAAGTTAGCTGGTTAGCATGGTAGCTAGTTAAGTCAGCTTGTTATGTCAGCTAACTAGCTAGTTAAGTCAGCTAGCTAGCTAGCTACGTAGGTAGCTAGCTATTTATTTCAGGTATTAAAGTTAGCTCACTATCTAGGTAGCTAGCT
>NW_007180846.1:0-471 GCF_000164805.1 Carlito syrichta
CAGTTGTCTAACCAGTTCGCTAGCTAGTTAAAAATCTAGTTAACTCAGATGAGTAGACAGTTGGTTAGCTAGTTATTTCAGCTAGTTAAGTTAGCTGGTTAGCATGATAGCTAGTTAAGTCAGCTTGTTATGTCAGCTAACTAACTAGTTAAGTCAGCTAGCTAGCTAGCTACGTAGGTAGCTAGCTATTTATTTCAGGTATTAAAGTTAGCTCACTATCTAGGTAGCTAGCTAACTTAGCTAATTAAGTCAACTGGCTATCTAGTTAAGTCAGCTAGTTCATTCAGCTGGTTACCCTGCTGCCTAGCTGTGTAGCCAACTAGTTTATTTAGCTGGCTAGCCAGCTGGCTAGCTAGTTAAGTCACCCAGTTAAGTAAGTTCACAAGTCAGCAGGATAACTAGATAGCTAGGTAGCTAGGTACTTAAGTCAGCTGGTATGCCAGTGGGATACATATGTAGCTAGCTATTTAA
>NW_007180847.1:0-512 GCF_000164805.1 Carlito syrichta
CCAGCATAAACACGACCACAGAGCCTGGGAACTCCCACAACAAAGCAGGTTCAGCCATTGGGGGTGTATGGACTGGAAGGTGCCTAGGTTGGAGGACTTTCACATGTGAGGGGGGTGGGGGGAAGGAATGAGGGCAGAATGTTTGCAGGAGAATGAATTTCTTTCTTTCTATCTTTCCTTCCTCTCTTCCTACATTTATTTATTTATTTATTTATTTATTTTTCTTTCTTTCTTTTTTTATCTTTCTTTCTTTTCTTTCTTTACATGGTTGCCCAGGCTGCTCTCAAACTGTACAACTTGGCCATCCTCTCGGCCTGGGCCTCCTAAACTGCTGCAATCACAGGTTTTCTAATTGGTCAACATCCTGGTCTTCCTTCCTGGTCATGAACTCTGGGCCAGAGGTGATCCTACCGCCAAGACCTGCTCTCACCCAAAGTTTTCTGGATTTTGCTTGGGTTCGAGGTGGGGACTTGCCATGTTGTCCAGCCTGGTCTCAAGCTCCTGGCCTCTGG
>NW_007180848.1:0-732 GCF_000164805.1 Carlito syrichta
TAACACGTTTGCTGACTACTCGGCTGATTTGTTAGCTGGCTTCACAAGTCGGCCATCTAGTTGGCCGACTAGTTAGCTGGGTTAATTAGTTGAATGACGAGTTGGTCCACAATTTAGCTGGTTTAACTAGTTGGCTGGCTAGTTTGCTGACCTAACTAGTCGACTGACAAGTTGGCCGACTATTTAGCTGACCTAACTAGTCGGCCCACAATTTAGCTGACCTAACTTGTCAGCTGACCACTTGGCTGACTAGTCAGCTGATTGGTTAGCTGACTTAAATAGTTGGTTAGCTAGTCTGCCGACCGGTTAGCTTCCTTAACTTGTCAGCCGGTGAGTGAGCCCACAGGTGAGCTGACTTAACTAGTCGGCCGGCGAGTGAGCCAACTGGTCAGCTGACTTATCTATTCAGATGGCAAGTGATCCGAATAGTCAGCTGACTTAAGTAGTCATCCGGCGAGTGAGCTGATTAGTCAGCTGACTTTAGTTGGCTAGCAAGTGAGCTGAATGGTCAGAAGAGTTAACAAGTCAGCTGGCAAATGAGCCAACTAGTGAGCTGACTTAATTAGTCTGCTGGCAAGTGGCCTGATATGTGAGCTGCCTTAACTAGTCAGCCGGCAAGCAAGCCAACCAGTGAGCTGATTAAACTCCTCAGCTGGCGAGCAAGCTGACTAATTAGCTGAACTGTTGGCCTGTGAACCAGCCGAAAATTTAGTGGACCTGTTGGCTTGTGAG
>NW_007180849.1:0-805 GCF_000164805.1 Carlito syrichta
AGTGAGCTGAATGGTCAGAAGAGTTAACAAGTCAGCTGGCAAATGAGCCAACTAGTGAGCTGACTTAATTAGTCTGCTGGCGAGTGGCCTGATATGTGAGCTGCCTTAACTAGTCAGCCGGCAAGCAAGCCGACCAGTGAGCTGATTAAACTCCTCAGCTGGCGAGCAAGCCGACTAGTTAGCTGAACTGTTGGCCTGTGAACCAGCCGAAAATTTAGTGGACCTGTTGGCTTGTAGCGAGCCGACTAGTTTGCTGACCGGTTTGCAGGCGAGCGAGCCAACTAATTAGCTGACCTGATGGAAAGCGAGTGAGCCCAATAGTTATCTGACCAGACAGCTGAGTTGCCAGTCAACTACTTAGCTAAGTAACTAGCTGATTTGCTAGCTGACTTAACTAGCTAGCTGACTAGCTAGCTGACATAACTTGCTAGCAGACAAGCTATCTAACTGTCTAGCTTGCTGACTTCACTAGCTAGGTGAATAGTTAACCGTGTTGATAGCTAGCTTACTTAGCTAGCTAACTGGCTAGCTAGCTGACTTAATTAACTGATTAGCTACTTTGCTGGATAACTGGCTAGTCAGCTGACTTAATGAGCTAGTTAACTGGTTGTCTACATGGCTAGCCAGCTGGCTTAATTAGCTAGCTACCTGGATGGCTAGCTGGCTAGGCAGCCAGCCAGCTAGCTAGTGGGCTGACAAGGTGACTAGCCAGCCAGGTTAAATAGCCATCCAGCGGGCTGGACACTCCTATAGCCAGTTGGATTAACTAGCCAGCCACCCTTCTGGTCATCCGGCTAGCCAGCTG
>NW_007180850.1:0-592 GCF_000164805.1 Carlito syrichta
TAACTGGCTAGCTAGCTGACTTAATTAACTGATTAGCTACTTTGCTGGATAACTGGCTAGTCAGCTGACTTAATGAGCTAGTTAACTGGTTGTCTACATGGCTAGCCAGCTGGCTTAATTAGCTAGCTACCTGGATGGCTAGCTGGCTAGGCAGCCAGCCAGCTAGCTAGTGGGCTGACAAGGTGACTAGCCAGCCAGGTTAAATAGCCATCCAGCGGGCTGGACACTCCTATAGCCAGTTGGATTAACTAGCCAGCCACCCTTCTGGTCATCCGGCTAGCCAGCTGGCTTAACTAGCATGCCACATATCTGACTAGCCTGCTAGCAAGTGAGCTTAACTTGCTAGCCACCTAGCTAGCCAGCTGGCTAACAAGCTTATTTAACTAGCTGACTTAACTAGATAGGCATTCAGCTAGCCAGCTGACTTAACTAGCTAGCCACCTAGCTAGCCAGCCAGCTAGCCAGTTCACTTAAATTGCTGAATTAACTAGCTAGTCACCTGGCTAGCCAACTGACTTAATTGCCTAGCTATGTACCTAGCCAATTGGTTAGCCAGCTGACTTAACTTCCTGACTTAACAAACTAGCCAGCT
>NW_007180851.1:0-759 GCF_000164805.1 Carlito syrichta
TTAACTTGCTACCTACCTAGCTAGACAGCTTGATAGACAGCTGACTTAACTAGCTGACATAACTAGATAGCCTGATGGCTAGCCAGCACACTTAACTAGCTACCTACCTACGTATCCCTCTGGCTTGCCAACTCATTTATGTACCTAACTTCCTAACTAATATGCTGGCCAGCGAGTTGACTTAACTACATGAGTTAACAAGCTAGCCAGTTGGCTAGCCAGCTGTTTTAACTAGCTAGGTACCCAGCTAGGTAACTGGCTAGTCAACTGACAACTAACTGACTTAACTAGCTAGATACCTAGATAACCAGCTGACTTAACTAGCTGCTTAACTGACTAGCTACCTAGCTAGCCAGCTGGCTGGCCAGGTGACTTAACTGGGTGACTTAACTAGCTACCCAGCTGGCTGGCTCTCTGTCTTAACAACCTGACTTAATTAGCAAGCAGGCTACCTGGCCAGCTGAAGTAACTAGCTGACACAACCAGCTAGCCAGCTTGTTAGCCAACTGATTTAAGTAGTTAGCTACCTAGCTTCCTAGCTGGGAAGCCAGCTGAATTAACTAGCTGACCTAAATAGCTAGCCAGCTTGCTAGCCAGCTGAATTAACTAGCTTCCTACCTAGCTAGTCAGCTGGGTAGCCAGCTGACATAACTAGTTGACTTAACCTACTAGCCAACTGGCTTGCCAGCTGATTCAACCACCTGAATTAACTAGTTAGCCAGCTGACTAGCCTGCTGACTTACCTAGCTGACTCAATTA
>NW_007180852.1:0-559 GCF_000164805.1 Carlito syrichta
CTGACACAACCAGCTAGCCAGCTTGTTAGCCAACTGATTTAAGTAGTTAGCTACCTAGCTACCTAGCTGGGAAGCCAGCTGAATTAACTAGCTGACATAAATAGCTAGCCACCTTGCTAGCCAGCTGAATTAACTAGCTTCCTACCTAGCTAGTCAGCTGGGTAGCCAGCTGACATAACTAGTTGACTTAACCTACTAGCCAACTGGCTCGCCAGCTGATTCAACCACCTGAATTAACTAGTTAGCCAGCTGGCTAGCCTGCTGACTTACCTAGCTGACTCAATTAGATTGCCAGCTGGCTAGCCAACTGACTTCAGTAGCTCGCTACCTAGCTAGCGAGCTGGCTAGCCAGCTAAATTAACAAGCTGACTTAAATAGCTGGCTTGCTTGCTAGTCAGCTGAATTAGCTAGCTTGCTATATAGCTAGCCAGTTGGCAAGGCAGCTGACTTAAGTAGGTGACTTTAATAACTAGACGTCTGTCTAGACAGCAAATTAAACTAGCAAGCTACCTAGCTAGCCAGATGGTGAGCCAGCTGACTTAACTAGGTTATTTAACTA
>NW_007180853.1:0-1017 GCF_000164805.1 Carlito syrichta
TGGTGACACAGCTAGCAACCTGTCTTAAGTAGCTAGCTACCTGGCTGGCTAGCTGGCTAGCTGGCTAGGCATCTGTCTAGCTAGCTAGCAGGCTGGCCACCTGGCTAGCCACCTGGTTTAAGTAGCCAGCCGGCAGGCTGGACATTGGGATAGCCAGCCAGCTTAAATAGCCAGACACTGTGCTGGTCAGCCAGCTAGCCAGCCAGCTTAACTGTTGGCCACCTACCTGACCAGCCTGCTAACAATGTGGCTTAACTTGTCAGCCATGTACCTAGCCAGCCGTCTAATCAGCTGACTTAAATAGCTGGCTTAATTAGATAGACATCTGGCTAGCCAACAGGCTTTACTAACTAGCCCTTTAGCTAGCCATCCGGTTAACTGGCTCAGTTAACACGCTGACTTAACAAGCTAGCCAGTTGGCTAGCCAGCTGACTTAATTAACTAGCTACCGACCTAGTCAGATGGCTATCGAGCTGACTTAACTAGCTGACTTAACCAACTAGTCAGTTGGCTAACCAACTGACTTAACTAGCGAGCTACCTAGCTAGCCAGTTGGCTAGTCACTTAAATTAACAAGCTGACTTAAACAGCGAGCCAGCTGGTTAGCCACATGACTCAACTAGCTGACATAACTAGCTAGCAAGTTGGCTACTCAGCTGATTTAACTACCGGACAACTCTAGGTAGCCAGGTGGCTAGCCAGCTGACTTAACTAGATAGCTACCTATGTAGACCACTGGCTTATCAGCTGACTTAACTACCTAGCTACCTAGCTAACAAGTTGGCTAGCGAGCAGAGTTAACAAGGTGACTTAACTAGCTAGCCAACTGGCTAGCCAGATGCTTTAACTAGCTAACTATCCTACTAGGCAAGTGGCTAGAGAGCTGATTTAACTAGCTGACAACTTGCTAGCCAGCTGGCTTAACTAGCTGACTTAACTAGCTAGGTACCTAGGTAGTCAGCTGAATTTACTAGCTGAAATAACGAGCTGGCTACCTAGCTAGATATCTTACTAGAT
>NW_007180854.1:0-3715 GCF_000164805.1 Carlito syrichta
TAAACAGCAAGCCAGCTGGTTAGCCACATGACTCAACTAGCTGACATAACTAGCTAGCAAGTTGGCTACTCAGCTGATTTAACTACCGGACAACTCTAGGTAGCCAGGTGGCTAGCCAGCTGACTTAACTAGATAGCTACCTATGTAGACCACTGGCTTATCAGCTGACTTAACTACCTAGCTACCTAGCTAACAAGTTGGCTAGCGAGCAGAGTTAACAAGGTGACTTAACTAGCTAGCCAACTGGCTAGCCAGATGCTTTAACTAGCTAACTATCCTACTAGGCAAGTGGCTAGAGAGCTGATTTAACTAGCTGACAACTTGCTAGCCAGATGGCTTAACTAGCTGACTTAACTAGCTAGGTACCTAGGTAGTCAGCTGAATTTACTAGCTGAAATAACTAGCTGGCTACCTAGCTAGATATCTTACTAGAAAGCCAACTTAACTAGCTGTCTGAAAAAGCTAGCTGCCTGACATATCTAGCTGACTTAACTAACTAGCTACCTATCTAGCCAGCTGACTAAACTAGCTGAAATAACTAGCCAGCCTGCTGTCTAGTAATCTGAATTAACAAGCTTTTAAGCTAGCTAGGGATATGGCTAGCCAATTGACTTAACGAGGTGACTTAACTAGCTAGCCAGCTGGTTTGCCACTAGTCAAATGTAACTAGTTGACTATCGAGCTAGGCAGCTCACCAGCCAGGTGACTAAACTAGCTGACTTAACTAGTTATCCAACTGGAAAGCCAACTGACTTAATTAGTGCTCAAACTCTCTAGCCACCTGAATAGCCAACTGACATAACTAGCTGACTTAATTAGCTACCCAGCTGGCTAGCCAACTGATTAAACTAGGTCACTAACTAGCCAGCCACCTGGCCATCAAGCTCACTTATCTAGCTATCTTAACTAGCTGGCCTGCTTTCTAGCCAGTTTAATTAACTAGCTTGCTACATTGCTAGCCAGATGGCTATCCAGTTGAATTAACTAGGTGACTTATCTAGCTAGCCAGCTGACTTAACTATCAGGCTGTCTAGGGAGCCAGATGGCTAGTCAGCTGACTTAACTAGGTGACTAAACTAGTTAGCCAGTTGGCTAGACAGCTGACATAACTGGCTAGGTACCTAGCTAGCAAGCTGGATAGCCAGCTGACTGAAGTAGCTCTCTACCTCTCTAGCCAGCTGGATAGCAAGGGATTTAACTAGCTGACTTAATTATCTAGCAAGCTATCTAGGCAACTGACTTAACTATGTCACTACCTAGCTAGAGAGCTGGCTATCCAGCTGATTTAAGTAGCTGTCTTTACTAGATGTCCTGCTATCTAGCCAGTTGAATTAACTAGCTTTCTACATAGCTAGTCAACTGCCTATGTTGCTGAATTAACTAGGTGACTAATCTAGCTAGCCAGCTGTCTATCCAGCTGACTTAACTAGCAAGCTTCCTAGCTAGTCTGCTGGCTAGTCAGCTGACTTAACCAGGTGACTTAACTAGCTAGAAAGCTGACTAGACAGCTGACATAATTAGCTAGCTATCTAGCTAGCCAGCTGGATAGCCAGATGACTTAATTGCCTAGCTACCTAACTCACCAGCAAGTAGCCAGCTGACTTAACTAGCTTACTTCATGAAGTTGACTGCTGGCTAGCCAGCAGACTTAAGTTACTAGCTACATAGCTAGACAGCTGGATAGCTAGCTGACTTAACTAGCTGACATAAATAGACGACGGATGACTATCTAACTGACTTAACTGGTAACCTACCTACTTACGTCGCTGGCTTGCCAACTGTCTTAACTACCTAACTACCTAGATATCCAGCTGGTCATGGAGCTGAGTTATGTACGTGAATTAGCTAGCCAGCTGACTTAAAGCTAGCTATCCTGCTTGGCAGCTGGCTCTCCAGCTGACTTAACTAACTAACTTAACTAGCTACCCAGTTGACTTCAATAGCTCACTTAACTAGCTAGCTACCTAGCTAGCCAGCTGACGTAACTAACTGATTCAACTTGCTAGCTAGCTAGCTCTCATATAGCTAGCTGACTTAACTAGCTGATTTAACTAGCTAGCTAGCTGATATATCAAGTTGACTTAACAAGCTAGCTGCCTAGCTACCCAGTTGACTTAACTAGCTGAAATAACTAGCGAGCCAGATGGCTACACATCCCATGTAACAAGCTTTTTAACTAGATAGCCAGCTGGCTAGACAACTGATTTAATGTGCTGACATAACTAAATAGCCAGCTGACTATACTAGCTGACATATCTAGCTGGTCAGCTGTCTAGCCAGGGACTTTATTACCTAGTTTTCTAGCTAGCCAATAGCCTAGCTGACTGATTTATCTAGCTGACTTAATGAAGTATTTAGCTGGCTAGGCATCAGATTTAACTAGTTAGCTACCTAGCTCAACAGCTATATAGCAAGCTGATTTAGTTAGCTGACATAACTAGATAGCCTGATGGCTAGCCAGCTGACTTAACTAGCTACCTAACTACATTTCCCACTGGCTTGCAAGCTGACTTAAGTACTTTACTACCTAGCTAAACGGCTGGCCAGCGAACTGACTTAACTACGTGACTTAACTTGATAGCCAGCTAGCTAGCCAGCTGATTTAACTAGCTAGCTATAGTGCTAGGCAGCTGGTTTGCTGGCCGATTTAATTGACTTAACTAGATGGCCAGTTGACTTAACTAGCTTACTTAACGAGCTAGCCAGCTGGCTAGCCAGCTGACTTAACTAGCTAGCTACATGCCTAGCTATCTATGTAGCCATCTGAAGAAACTAGCTGACTTAACTAGCTACCTAGCTGCCATACGTAGCTTACTTATATAGCTAGCTTCCTAGATGGACAGCCGACTTAACGAGCTAAAATTACTAGCTAACCAGTTGGCTAACCATCTGACATTACTAGCTTTTTAACTAGCTAACCAGCTGGGTAGTCAACTGACTTAATGTGCAGACTTAACTAGCTAGCCTGCCTGTTGTCAGCTGGCTTAACTAGCTGACTTAACTTGCTAGCCAGCCTGCTTGCCAGCTGTCTTAACTAGCTGACTTAACCAGCTAGTTATCTGGCTAGCCAGCTGACTTAACTAACTGTCTACCTATCTAGCCAGCTGGCTAGCCAGCTGACTGACCTGGCTGATTTAAGCTAACAAGCTGATTAGCCACCTCACTTAACTTGCTAGCTTTCAACGTAGCCAGTAGGCTAGTCAGCTGACTTAACTAGCTGACTTGAACAAATATCCTGTTGACTAGCAAGCTGATTTATCTAGCTAGCTACCTACCTAGCCAGCTGGCTAGACAGCTGAATATACTAGCTGATTTAAGCAGCTAGCCCGTTGGCTAGCCAGCTGACTTAACTCGCTGACATCACTAGCTAGCCAGTTAGTTATCTAGCAAACATAACTAGCTAGCTACCTACCTAGTCAGTTGGCTAGTGAGCTATCTTAACTAGCTGAATCAACAAGCTATAAAGCTGGATAGCCAACTGAATTAACTAGCTCATTACGTAGCTAGCCAGCTGGCTAGCCAGCTGACTTAAGTAGCTGACATAACTAGCAGCTACCTAGCTAGCCAGCTGACTTAAGTAGTTAGCTAACTAGCTAGCTGCCTAGTTAGCCAGATGACTTAAATAGTTAGCTAACTAACTAACTACCTAGCTAACAAGCTGACTTAAATTGTTAGTTGCCGTGCTAGCTAGCTGACTTAACCAGCTAGATAACTA
>NW_007180855.1:0-792 GCF_000164805.1 Carlito syrichta
CTTATCTAGCTATCTTAACTAGCTGGCCTGCTTTCTAGCCAGTTTAATTAACTAGCTTGCTACATTGCTAGACAGATGGTTATCCAGTTGAATTAACTAGGTGACTTATCTAGCTAGCCAACTGACCTAACTATCAGGCTGTCTAGGGCGCCAGATGGCTAGTCAGCTGACTTAGCTAGGTGACTAAACTAGCTAGCCATCTGGCTAGACAGCTGACATAACTGGCTAGCTACCTAGCTAGCAAGCTGGCTAGCCAACTGACTGAAGTAGCTCTCTACCTCTCTAGCCAGCTGGATAGCAAGGGATTTAACTAGCTGACTTAATTATCTAGCCAGCTATCTAGGCAACTGACTTAACTATGTCACTACCTAGTTAGAGAGCTGGCTATCCAGCTGATTTAAGTAGCTGTCTTTACTAGTTGTCCTGCTATCTAGCCAGTTGAATTAACTAGCTTTCTACATAGCTAGTCAACTGCCTATGTTGCTGAATTAACTAGGTGACTTATCTAGCTAGCCAGCTGTCTATCCAGCTGACTTAACTAGAAAGCTACCTAGCTTGTCTGCTGGCTAGTCAGCTGACTTAACCAGGTGACTTAACTAGCTAGAAAGCTGACTAGACAGCTGACATAATTAGCTAGCTATCTAGCTAGCCAGCTGGATAGCCAGATGACTTAATTGCCTAGCTACCTAACTCACCAGCAAGTAGCCAGCTAACATAACTAGCTTACTTCATGAAGTTGACTGCTGGCTAGTCAGCAGACTTAAGTTGATAGCTACATAGCTAGACAGCTGG
>NW_007180856.1:0-728 GCF_000164805.1 Carlito syrichta
CTGACTTTACTACCTGAATTAAATAGTTAGCTAACAGTTTAACTAGCTGAATAACCAGCTGACTTAATTAGTTAGCTAACTGGTTATGTAGAAGATTAAGTATCTCAATTAAATAGTTTGCTAACTAGTGAGCTATCTGACTTAGCTAGCTGACTTAACTAGTTGGCTAATCAGATACTAACTGACTTAATGAGTTGGTTAATGAGTTAGATAACTGTTTTAACTAGTTGGTAACGAGTTAAATACCTGACTTAACTAGTTGGTTAACGAGTTAGCTAGATGACTTTACTTGTAGGCTGATGAGTCGGCTGACTAGTTGGCTGGTTTGACACGTTGACTGACTACTCGGCCAAATTGTTAGCTGGGTTAATTAGCTGGCAGACTAATCAACTGACTACTTAGCTGCGTTAACTAGTTGACTGAAGAGTTGGCCCCCTAGTTAGCTCAGTTAAGTAATTGGCTGGCTAGTTTCCAGACCTAACTAATCGGCCATATAGTTGGCCGACTACTTAGCTGACCTAACTAGTCTCCCCAACTAATTAGCTGACCTAACTTGTCAGCTGACAAATTGGCCCACTAGTTTGACCGATTGGTTAGCTTACTTAATTAGTGGGCCGACTAGTTGGCTGACCATTTATCTGACTTCACTAATCGGCCAGAGAGTGACCGACAGGTGAGCTGACTTAAGTCGTCGAATGGCAAGTGAGCTGACAGGTCAGCTGAATTAA
>NW_007180857.1:0-382 GCF_000164805.1 Carlito syrichta
ATAGTTGGCCGACTACTTAGCTGACCTAACTAGTCTCCCAACTAATTAGCTGACCTAACTTGTCAGCTGACAAATTGGCCCACTAGTTGACCGATTGGTTAGCTTACTTAATTAGTGGGCCGACTAGTTGGCTGACCATTTAGCTGACTTCACTAATCGGCCAGAGAGTGACTGACAGGTGAGCTGACTTAAGTCGTCGAATGGCAAGTGAGCTGACAGGTCAGCTGAATTAATTAGTTGGCTGGCAAATGAACCTACGCGTGCTCTGCCATAACTAGTTGGCTGGCAAATGAGCCAACAGGTGAGCTGACTTACTAGTAGACCTGTGAGCAAATGACTAGTTAGCTGATCTGTTGGGCTTCAAGCGAGCCAACAAGTTAGT
>NW_007180858.1:0-777 GCF_000164805.1 Carlito syrichta
TAATCCCATTTTTCCTGGCTCTAAAGTCAGTCACTCTCTGAACTAAACATAACCATGCACAGTTGAGAATCTGTGTATGATTGTGATGTTTCTGTGGCCCAAGCTGGGATCTGGTGACAAGACCACGGTTCACCATCAGTCTCGAAATCGTGGGCTCTGGCAATCATCATACATCCGTCACCAGAGTGGCCAGGACGATTGGCACCTTAACTCCTGACCCCTGTGTGAATGATTGTGGAGACAGGCTCTCCCTGCGTGGCCTGGGCTGGGCTTGGCCTCCTGGGCTCCAGCCATCCTACCGACTTGGTATCCTAGAGCACTGGTATTCCAGGCATGGGCCACCACACCAGGCTTTCTGGTTCGTTTTTGATGAAGGATTGTGGCTGGGCTCGGATGCTCAGCTTCATCATTCCAGTGCTTTGTGAGGCCGAGGCCAGTGACCAGTCAGAGCCCATGGGACAAGACCCACCCAGGCACCTCGATGAGTCCTTGTCTCTACTCTCCAACCCAAATGAGCTGGGCCTGGTGGCACACACCTGTCATTCCGGCTGCTCCAAAGACCAGGGAAATGCACGCTGGAGCCTGGCAGCCCAGGGCTGTGGTCATCAGGAGCAAGCCACTGCTCTCCAACCTGGGCAACAGAGTGAGATTCCAACTCAAAGGAAAAAAAAAGTAAAAAACAGAAGAGCATTCATTTGTCTATGGGGTTGAGATCATGGTTAACAGACAGAGATCACTTGGGAAGGAGTGCCAACTTTGGTTCTAGAGTTCCCAAAA
>NW_007180859.1:0-454 GCF_000164805.1 Carlito syrichta
CTAGCTAACCAGCTGGCTAGCGAGCTGACTTAACTAGGTGACTTAACTACCTAGCCAGCTTGCTAGTCAGCTGACTTAACTAGTTAGCTAAACAGATACACAGCTGTCTAGCCAGCTGACTTAACTAACTGACTCAACTAGCTAGCCAGCTGACTTATCTGTCTTCTTTAACTAGCTAGCCAGCAGGTTGGTCAGCTGAATTAACTAGCTTGCTTAACCAGCTAGCCAGCTGGTTAGCCAGTTGAATTAACTAGCTACCTACCTACGTAGCCAGTCAGGAATCCAGATGACTTAACTAGCTGACTTAATTAGCTAGCCAGCTGACTAGCCAGCTGAATTAACTAGCTTGGTACCTGCCTATCCAGTGAGCTGCCCAACTGACAACTTGTTGACGTAAGTAGCTGGCAAGCTGGCAAAACTAACTGACTTAACTAGCTAGCCATCTGGCTACACA
>NW_007180860.1:0-870 GCF_000164805.1 Carlito syrichta
AGGGGAGAGGAAAGGGCACTTTCCCACCTGTCATTTGCTGGAGAATTTAAAGGTGGCCACTGCACATCTCTCCCATGCCTTCGGCCATGCAACCCAGAAGACCTGCCTCTACCATCCACACTCGTATTTCACAGTTAAGATGCGTGTGAGCTCCCGGTACAGACGGACCAAGCTAGGGTGGCTGTCGGGCACAGAGCATTCAAGAGGGTCCGGCATCACCACAGCCAGCCCAGGTTCCGGTCACCCTGTCTACCTCCTTACGGCAGAGGGAGGGCTCTTCCTCTCCTGATCTCTCCATCGTACCCCTCCATGGACACCTTTCCCTGGGGAGCTGTGGACACCCATCATGACCAACATGGGAGGCATCATTTTTGTTGCTGTAGTCTCTGTCAGCTGGTCTGGGGCACAATGGCACAATTGTGGCTCCCCGGACCTCAACCTTCTGAGCTCAAGTGGTCTTCCTGCCTTGGCCTCCGAGCAGCCAGGCCTCCGAGGACCACCATGCCAGACTCGATTTTGGGGACCTGTCACTGAGAAGAGGTCATGCCACTTTTCCCAGGCTGGTCTCTGACCCCTGGACACAGGCAGTCTCCTCCCTAGACTTCTCAGGAGGTGGAGGCTCCCATTGTCCAGGAAACTCCGGAGCATGAGATGGGAGGATTGCCAGAGCCCACGATTTTGAGATGGGTGTTGAACAATGGTCATGTCCCTGGGCCCCAATCTGGGCCACAGAGCCAGACCCTGTCTCCAAAAACATCAGAATCGTACACAGATTCTCAACTGAGTGTGCTGTCTTCACAGGGCAACTGGCTTTAGAGTCAGGAAAAATGGGATTGGGGGTAGAATGGCTCCAGGTAAGGGATGTGTCCT
>NW_007180861.1:0-805 GCF_000164805.1 Carlito syrichta
CAAGCTAGTTAAGTCACCTGGCTAGCCAGCTGGCTAGCATATGTGTCATCTAGTTAAATCAACTGGCTTCCCAGCTGGCTAGCGAGGTAATTAGCTAGCTGAGTCAGCTGGCTGGCCATCTGACTAGCTGGTTAAATCAGTGAGTTAATTCAGCTGACCAACCAGCTGGCAGGCTAGTTAAGTCATCAAGTTGAGTCAGCTGGCTAGACAGCTGACTAGCTGGTTAAGTCAGGTAGTTAAGTCAGCTGGTTATCCAGCTTTCTAGCTAGGTGGCAAGCTAGTTAAGTCATCTAATTAAGTGAGGTGGCTAACTAAGTAGCTAGCTAGTTATGTCAGCTAGTTAAATCAGCTGGCTAGCTAGTAAAGACAATTAGTTAAATCAGCTGGCTAGCTAGCTGCTTATCAGGGTACCTATCTACTTAAGTCAGCTGGCTAGCTACTTTAGTCACATAGTTAAGTCAGTTTGCTGGCCAGTAGGTTAGCTAGGAAGTTACTAGTTAAGTCAGCTGGCAAGCCAGCAGGCTATGCAGTTTGGTAGCTAATTAAATCAGCTGTCTAGCCTTTAGGCTATCTAGTTATGTGAGCTAGTTAAGTCAATTGGCTATCCAGATGTCTAGCTAAGTAGTTAGGTAGTTAAGTCTGTTGGCTAGCCAGCTGGCTACATCATTAAGTCAGCTAATTAAATCAGCTGGCTAGCCTGCTGGCTAGCTAAGTAGTTAGGCAATTAAGTCAGGTGGCTTGACAGCTGGCCAGCTAGTTAAGTCAGCTATTATAGTCAGCTGGCTAACCTTCTGGCTAACTAGTT
>NW_007180862.1:0-474 GCF_000164805.1 Carlito syrichta
AGTTAAGTCAATTGGCTATCCAGATGTCTAGCTAAGTAGTTAGGTAGTTAAGTCTGTTGGATAGCCAGCTGGCTGCATCAAGTCAGTTAATTAAATCATCTGGCTAGCCTGCTGGCTAGCTAAGTAGCTAGGCAATTAAGTCAGGTGGCTTGACAGCTGGCCAGCTAGTTAAGTCAGCTATTATAGTCAGCTGGCTAACCTTCTGGTTAACTAGTTAAGTTAGCACGTTAATTCAGTTGACTAGCCAGCTGGCTAGCTAGTTAAAGAGCTATTTATGTAAGATGGGCAGCCAGCTGACTCTCTAGTTATTACAACTAGTTAAGTCAGCTGGCAAGCTAGGAAGCTAGGTAGCTAAGTCAGTTAGATATGTCAGCTAGCTAGCTAATTAAGTCAGCTAGCTAGCCAGCTTGCTAGCTAGGTAGCTAGCTAGTTATGTCAGCAGTCTAGCAACCTGACTAGCTAGTTAAGTCACCT
>NW_007180863.1:0-476 GCF_000164805.1 Carlito syrichta
GGTTAATTCAGCTAGTTAAGATAGCTGGCTAGCCAACTGGCTAGGTAGGGAGCTAGCTAGCTAAGTCAGCTAGATAACTACCTGGCTAGGTAGTGATGTCTGCGAGTTAAGTCAGCGGGCTAGCCAACCGGTTAGCTGGTTAAGTCAGTTAATTCAGCTGGACAGTCAGTTGGCTTGCTAGTTAAGTCAGCAAGTTAAGTCAGTGGCCCAGCCAGCTGGTTAGCTTGTTAAGACAGCTTTTTAAGTCAACTGGCCAGTCAGCTGGCTAACTAGGTTGTTAACTAGTTAAGTCAGCTAGTTATGTCAGTTGGTTAGCTAGGTATCTATCTAGTTAAGTTAGTTTTAGTCAGTTCTCTTGTCAGCTACCTATCAGGGTATCTAGCTAGTTAAATCAGCGGGCTAGCAAGCTGGCTAGTTAGTTAAATTACATAGTTAAGTCAGTCCACTGGCCAGCGGTTTAGCTAGGTAGTTAGGTA
>NW_007180864.1:0-435 GCF_000164805.1 Carlito syrichta
GATGATACTTGTTAAAAGTTGCTGATTAATGCCACCCTTTAAGTTAAAGAGTCTACATAGTGGGGTCTACATAATGGGGTCATTGTGAAGATTAAACAAATTCATCATGGTAAGATGATTAATTCAGAGATCTTCAAATAGCAAGCGTTCATAAATTATCATTAGTATTATGAAGAAAATTTAAATTATGTGCCTGAGTATATTTATTTTCCAGATGATGTGTGTTAACAAGATGATTGAAATAATTTGTACATTGTCACATAAAATAACCCCTGAAAAGTCTGGGTGCCAAATGTTTCTTTGGCCATTGCTTTCTATTAATTTTGGTCACACTATCACTTTTCCATAATCTAGAATAGATTCTAATGACACATGCTAATTTTATATATTCTTCAAACTCATACATTGATACCATCCCTGGGAAACCTTTCACAA
>NW_007180865.1:0-430 GCF_000164805.1 Carlito syrichta
TAGTCAGCTAACTAGCTAGTGAAGTCAGCTAGTAAAGACAGCTAGCTTCACAGCTTGCTAGCTATATGGCTAGCTAGTTGTCAGCTGTCTGGCCAGCTGACTAGCTAGTTAAGTCAGCTAGGTAATTCAGTTGAGAAGCCAGCTGGGTAGCTAGGTAGCTTGGTAGTTAAGTCAGCTGTCTAGACAGCTGGTTAGCTAGATAAGTCACCTAGTTAATTCAGCAGGATACTTAGCTGGCTACCTATGTAGAAAGCTAGTGAATTCAACTGGTTAGAAAGCAGGCCAGCTAGTAAAGAAAGTTGGTTGTCAACTGGCTAGCCTGCTGGCTGTCAAGTTAGTGACCTAGTTAAGTCAGTAGGATAGCCAGATAGCTAGCTAATTAAGTCAGCTAGTTAAGTCAGCTGGCTATCCAGGTGTCTAGAGAGGTAGA
>NW_007180866.1:0-2681 GCF_000164805.1 Carlito syrichta
CCAGCTGACTAGCTAGTTAAGTCAGCTAGGTAATTCAGTTGAGAAGCCAGCTGGGTAGCTAGGTAGCTTGGTAGTTAAGTCAGATGTCTAGACAGCTGGTTAGCTAGATAAGTCACCTAGTTAATTCAGCAGGATACTTAGCTGGCTACCTATGTAGAAAGCTAGTGAATTCAACTGGTTAGAAAGCAGGCCAGCTAGTAAAGAAAGCTGGTTGTCAACTGGCTAGCCTGCTGACTGGCTAGTTAGTGACCTAGTTAAGTCAGTTGGATAGCCAGATGGCTAGCTAATTAAGTCAGCTAGTTAAGTCAGCTGGCTATCCAGGTGTCTAGAGAGGTAGAGAGCTTGTTAAGTCAGCTGACTAGCCATTACAATATCTACTTAAGTCAGCTAGTTTAGTCACATGACTTGCCAGCTGCCCAACTCATAAATCAACTAGTTAAGTCAGCTGGCTAACCAGCTGGCTAGCTAGATAAGTCACCTCTTTAAGTCAGTTGGCTAGCCAGATCGCTAGATCATTAAAAAGGTAGTTAAGTTAGATGGCTAGACAACTGGCTGACAAGTTATTTCAGCTAGTTAAGTCAGCTGACTAACTAGGTAACTAGCTAGTTAAGCCATCTAGTTAAGTTAGCTGGGTAACTAGTTAAGTCAGCTAGTTAAGTCAACTAGCTAGCTTGATAGCTAGCTATGTAGCTAGTTAGTTAAGCCAGTCAGTTATGCCAGCTGGTTAGCTAGGTAGCTAGCTGGTTAAGTCAGCTAGTTAAGATAGTTGGCTAGCTAGTTAAGTCTGAAAGTTAAGGTAGCTGTCTAGCCAGCTGCCTAGCTGTGTAGCTAGCTAGTTAAGTCAGCTGGCTAGCCAGTTAGCTAGCTAGTTAAGTAACCTAGTTAAATCAGCTCACTAGCAAGCTGGTTAGCTAGGTAGCTATGTAGTTATGTCAGCTGGCAAGCCAGCTGGCTAGCTAGGTAGCTAGGCATTTAAGTCAGCCTGCTAGCCAGCTGACCAGCAACTTAAGTCACCTAGTTAAGTCAGCTGACTAGACAGCTGGCTAGCTAGATAGCTAAATAGCTAAGTCAGCTCTCTAGCTTGCTGGCTAGCTAGTTAAATCACCTAGTTAAGTCAGCTGGCTAGCTAGCTGGTTAGCAAGGTAGCTTGCTACTTAAGTCAGCTGGCTAGACAGCTGGCTAGCTAGTTAAGTCACCTAGTTAAGTCAGCTGGCTAGCCAGGTGGCTAGATGTATATAGCAAGCTAGTTAATTCAGCTCACTAGCAAGCAGGCCAGCTATTTAAGTACACTAGTAAAGTCAGCTGGTTAGCCAGCTGGCTAGCTAGGTAGCAAGCTAGTTGAATCAGTTGGCTAGCCAGCTGGCTAGCTAATTAACTCAGCTAGTTAAGTCAGCTGGCTAGCCAGCTACCTAGATAAGTAGAGAGCTAGTTAAATCAGTTGGCTAGCCAGCTGGCTCACTAGATAATTCAGCTAGTTGTGTCAGCTGGATAGCAGACTGGCTAGCTGGTTAAGTCCACTACTTAAGTCAGCTGGCTAGCCAGCTGGCTAGCTAGGTAGCAAGCTAGTTAAGTCAGCTGGCTAGCCAGCTGACTAGCTAGTCAAGTCACCTAGTTAATTCAGCTGGTCAGCCAGCCAGCTAGCTAGTTAAGTCAGTTAGTTAAGTCTGCTGGCTAACCAGCTGCCTAGCAGGGTAGCTCACTAGTTAAATCAGCTGGCTAGCCAGCTGGCTAGCTAGTTAAGTGATGTAGTTAAGTCAGCTTGCTGGCCAGCAGGTTAATTAGGTAATTAGGTAGTTAAGTCAGCTGGCAAGGCAGCGGGCTATGTAGGTAGGTAACTAGTTAAGTGAGCTGGCTAGCCATCAGAATATCTAGTTATATGAGCTAGATAAGTCAGCTTGCTATCCAGTTGTCCAGCTAGGTAGCTAGCTAGTTAAGTCTGTTGGCTAGGAAGCTGGCTACTTTGTTAAGTCAGCTAGTTAAGTCAGCAGGCTAGCTGCTGGCTAGCTAGGTAGTCAGGCAATTAAGTCAGCTGGCTAGCCAGTTGGTAAGCTAGCTAAGTCAGCTAGTTTAGTCAGCTGGCTAAACATTTGGCTAGCTAGTTAAGTCAGCTCCTTAAGTCAGTTGTCTAGCCAGCTGGCTAGCTTGCTAAAAAGCTAGTTATGTCAGATGGGTAGCCAGCTGGCTTGCTAGTTATATCATCTACTTAAGTCAGCTGGCCTGCTAGGTAGCTAGCTAGTTAAGTCAACTAGATATGTCAGCTAGCTATCTAGTTATGTCAGCTAGCTAAGTCAGCTAGTCAGGTAGCTAGCTAGTTAAAACAACTAGTAATTTAGCTGGCTAGCTAGGTAGCTGGATAATTAAGTCTGGTAGCTGTCAGCTTGGTAGCTAGTTATGTCAGTTAGTTAAGTCAGCTGGCTATTCAGCTGCATAGAAGGATAGCTAGCTAGTTAAGTCAGCTGGCTAGCCAGATGGTTAGCTAGTTAAGTCAACTAGTTAAGCCAGCACCTTGGGCAGCAGTTTAACTAGATAGTTAGGTAGTTAAGTCAGCTGGCAAGCCAGTGGGCTATGTAGGCACGTAGCTAGTTAAGTCAGCTGGTTAGGCATCAGGTCTCTAGTAATAACAGCTGGTTAAGTCAGCTGGCTATCCAGCTGTCTAGCTAGGTAGCTTTTAGTTAGGACTG
>NW_007180867.1:0-1491 GCF_000164805.1 Carlito syrichta
TAGTCAGCTGGTTAGCCAGCTGGCTGGCTATATAGCAAGGTAGTTGATTCAGCAGACTAGTAAGGAGGTCAGCTGTTTAAATCAGCTAGTTAAGTCAGCTGGCTAGCCAGCTGGCTAGCTAGGTAGTGAGCTAATTAAGTCAGTTGGATAGCCAGCTGGCTAGCTAATTAAGTCAGCTAGGTAAGTCAGCTGGCTAGCCAGCTATCTAGCAAGGTAGAGAGCTAGTTAAGTCAGCTGGCTAGCCAGCTCACTAACTAGTTAATTCAGCTAGTTGAGTTAGCTGGCTAGTCAACTGGCTAGCAGGTTAAGTAAACTAGTTATGTAAGCTGGATATCCAGCTGGCTAGCTAGGTAGCAAGCTAATTAAGTCAGCTGGATAGCCAGCTGGCTAGCTATTTAAGTCAACTAGTTAATTCAGCTGGCCTCCTAGCTGGCTAGCTAGGTAGCTCACTAGTTAAGTCAGCTGGCTAGCCAGCTGGCTACCTGGTTAAGTCAACTAATTTATTCAACTGGCCAGCGAGCTAGCTAGCTAGTTAAGTCAGTTAGTTAAGTCTGTGGGCCAGCCAGCTGGCTAGCTAGTTAAGTCAGCTAGTTAAGTCAGCTATCCAGTCAGCTTGCTAACTAGGTAGCTAGCTAGTTAAATCAGCTAGTTAAGTCAGATGGTTAACTAAGTATCTAGTTAAGTGAGTTAGTCAAGTCAGTTGGCTAGCCATCTAGCTAGCAGGGTAGCTAGTTAGTTGAATCAGTTGGCTAGCCAGCTGGCTAGCTAGTTAAGTCACGTAGTTAAGTCAGCTCGCTGACCAGCAGGTTAGCTAGGTACTTAGGTAGTTAAATCAGTTGGCAAGCCAGAGGGCTATGTAGTTATGTAGCTAGTTAAATGAGCTGGCTAGCTATCAAGCTATCTAGTTATGTCAGCTAGTTAAATCAGCTGGCTATCCAGCTGTCAAGCTAGGTAGCTAGCTAGTTAAGTCTGCTGGCTAGCCAGCTGGCTAGCTCATTAATTCAGCTAGTTAAGTCAGCTGGCTAGGCTGCTGGCTTGCTAGGTAGCTAGTCAATTAAGTCAGCTGACTAGCCAGCCTGACAGCTAGTAAAGTCAGCTAGTTAAGTCAGCTGGCTAACCAGCTGGCTAGCTAGATAAGTCACCTCTTTAAGTCAGTTGGCTAACCAGATCACTAGATCGTTAAAAAGGTAGTTAAGTTAGATGGCTAGACAGCTGGCTGGCAAGTTATTTCAGCTAGTTAAGTCAGCTGGCTAACTAGGTAACTAGCTAGTTAAGCCATCTAGTTAAGTTAGCTGGGTAACTAGTTAAGTCAGCTAGTTAAGTCAACTAGCTAGCTTGATAGCTAGCTATGTAGCTAGTTAGTTAAGCCAGCCAGTTATGCCAGCTGGTTAGCTAGGTAGCTAGCTGGTTAAGTCAGCTAGTTAAGATAGCTGGCTAGCTAGTTAAGTCTGAAAGTTAAGTTAGCGGTCTAGCCAGCTGCCTAGCTGTGTA
>NW_007180868.1:0-1984 GCF_000164805.1 Carlito syrichta
TGACTTAAGATAGCAAGCTGGTAAACCAGCTCATTTAATTAGCTAGACACCTACATAGCCTGCAGGCTAACCAGCTGACTTAACTATCTGACTTGAATAGCTATCCTGCTGGCTAGCAAGCTGACATACCTAATTGGCTACCTGCCTAGCCAGCTGTCTAGACAGCTGACTAAATTAGTTGACTTAACCAGTTAGCCAGTTGGCTAGACAGCTGACTTAACACGCTGACATCACTTGATAGCCAGGTAGCTATCTAGATGACTTAACTAGTTGGCGGACAGGTTACCTGACTTAACTAGTCAGCCAGCGTGTGAGTCAACAGGTGAGCTGACTTAACCAGTTGGTGGGGGAGAGAGTCAACTGGTCACGTGACTTAAGCCGGCAAGCTAGTGTGCCGACTGGTAAGCTGACTTAAGTAGTCGGCCAGCGAGTGAGCTGACTGGTCAGTTGACTTAACTAATCTGCTGGTGAGTGAACTGACTGGTCAGCTGACTTTAGTCATCTGGCTAGTGAGCCGACTGGTTAGAAGACTTAACTAGTCGGCCGGTGAGTGAGCAGACTGGTGAGCCGAATTAACTAGTTGGCGGTCGAGTGAGCTGATGGGTGAGATGCCTTAACTAGTCGACCATCATGAGAGCCATTGATAACCTGAGTTAACTAGATGGCTGGAAGCAAGCCGACTAGTTAACTGTTCTGTTGTCCTGCGAGCAAGCTGGTGAGTTAGTTGAACTTTTTGCTGGTGAGTCAGCTGACTAGTTTGCTGACTGGTTGGCAAGTGAGCGAACAGACTAGTTAGCTGACATGATGGAAAGCAAGCGAGGCCACTAGTTAGCTGACCAGCTTGCTGAGTTGATAGATCATTAGATAGCTAAGTAACTAGCTGATTTGCTGCTGACTTAACTAGATAGCTGACTAGCTAGCTGGCTATGTGGCTGACATAACTAGCTAGCAAACAAGATATCTAGCTATCTATCTAGCTGACTTAACTAGTTAGGTAACTGACTAGTTAACTGGCTAGCTGACATAACTCTCTAGCTAATTAATTGACTAGATAGCTGAATTAAATACCTAGCTGACAAGCAACCTGACTCCCTGGCTGACTTAACTAGCTGGCTGAATAGTTAGCTGACGTGATAGCTGATGTAAATAGCTAGCTGGCTAGCTAGCTGACTTAACTAGCTAGCCATCAGGCTAGCCAGCTGACTTAAAGAGCTAGCTACCTACTTAGCCAGGGGGCTTGCCAGTTGACAACTATATGATGTAAAAAGCTAGACAGCTGGCTAGTCAGCTGACTTAACTAGCTGGCTGCCTTGCTAGCCAGATGGCTAACCACTTGAATTAACTAACTGACTTAACCAGCTTAGCAACTTGCTAGTCAGCTGACTCAACTAGGTTACTTATGCAGCTAGCCAGCTAACTAGCATGCTGACCTAACTGTCTAGTTACCTAGCTAGACAGATGTATAACCAGCTGAGTTAACTAGCTAGCTTTCTATGTAGCCCGCTAGTTTGCCAGCTGATTTAACTACCTAGCTACCTACCTAACCAGCTGGCTAGTGAGCTGACTTAACTAGGTTACTTTGCTAGCTAGCTAACTGGCTAGCCAGCTGATTAAATAGATAGCTACTGAGCTAGGCAGCCGTCCAGGCTGCTGACTTAGCTCACTGACTTAACTAGCTAGAAAGTTGTCTTAACGGGCTGACTTAACCAGCTAGCTATCTAGCTTGTCAGCAGTCTTACTTAGCTGGCTTAACTAGCTAGCTACCCAGTTAGCTATCTAGCTAGCCAGCTGACTTAACTAGCTGACTTAACTAGTTAGCTGGATGACATAACTAGCTGACTTATATAGCTAGCTTCCTAGCTAGTCAGCTGACTTAACTAGCTGAAATAACTGGCTAGCCTGATGGATAGCCATCTGACTTTACTAGCTTTTTAACTAAATAACCAGCTGGAAGGACAACTGACTTAACGAGCTGACTTAACTA
>NW_007180869.1:0-498 GCF_000164805.1 Carlito syrichta
GTGGAGACATCCCCCTCATATTTAGCAGACCTGCCTTGACCATGCCCAGGAATATTTTCGCTGGTTACTGAATAATGCTCTCCCCTACCCAGTTTTATTATTATTTAGAGTCAGGATCTAAAGTGAAGTAGCACAATCATGGGTCACCACAGCGTTGACCTCCTGGACTCAGGCGATCCTTCCCCCTCAGCCTCCCAAGTAGCTGGGACTACAGGTGCATGCCACTATGCCCAGCTAATTTTTTGATTTTTTTCTTTTATAGAGATGATGTCTTGTTATGTTTCCCAGGCTGGTCTCGAACTCTTGGGCTCAAGCAATCCTCTCACCCTGGCTTCCCAAAGTGCTGAGAGTACAGGCTTGAGCATTGTGTCCGACCAGAAGTCTGCTGCTAATGCAGTAGCATTCAGTCTTCTGGACCCTCTGAGTGGGGTCCTTGGAATGATCCCAGCAAGCCTAAGCAGGCTCCGTTGGGCCATCCTCCTTGTGATTCCTGAATGT
>NW_007180870.1:0-320 GCF_000164805.1 Carlito syrichta
AAAGAATGCTAAGGATTAAAGGAATGGAATGGAATGTGGAGGATTGGAATAGAGAGGAATGGAATGGAGTGAAATGGATTAGAATTTAATAGAATGGAAGAGAATCGAAGGGAGAGGAATAGACTGCAATGAAGTGGAATAAAAAGTAATGGAGAGGAATGAAATGGAGTTGAATTAAATGGAGTGGAATGGAAAAAACATAGTGAAATTGAATGGAGAGGAATGGAATGAGGTGACATGAAGGGAAGTGGAATAGAATGGAATATAGAGGAATGGAATGGAGAGAAATGCAATGGAGTGGAATGGAATTGAATGAAGAG
>NW_007180871.1:0-742 GCF_000164805.1 Carlito syrichta
TAGCTTGTTTGTTAGCTAGTTATATCAGCTAGATTGCCAGCTAGCAAGACAGCTAGCTAGTTGAGTCAGCTAGCAAATCAGTTTTACTTAGCTAATTAGTAGGCTAGACACTCAGCTAGCTGATCATCTAACTAGTGTGCTCACTGGCTTTCCATCAGGTCAGCTAACTAGTCAGCTTGCTCACCTGCCAACCGGTCAGCCAAATAGTTGGCTTGCTCACCAGTCAATTACTTGTCAGTTTGCTCAAAGGCCAACAGGTCAGCTAACTAGTTGGCTAGCTCACCAGCTGACTTGTTAAGTCAGCTCACCGGTCGGCTAGTTTGCTGGCCGACTAGTAAAGGCAGCTCACCCATTGGTCCACTTGACAACCGACTAGTTATGTCGGCTCACGGGTTGGCTCAAATACCTGTCGACTAGTTAAGTCTTCTGACCAATCAGCTCAATCGCCAGCTGACTAAAGTCAACTGACCAGTCAGCTCACTCAACAGCCGAATAGTTAATTCAGTTAACCGGTCAGCTGGTTAACTGGCCAAATAGTTATGTCAACTAACCTGTTGACAGACTAATCGGCCAACTTGTCAGCTGAGAAGTTAGCTCAGCTATCTAATCGGGCGACTAGTTAGGCCAGCAAGTCAGCCGAAGAGTTAGGTCAGGAAACCAACCAGAGAACTAGTTAACCGTACTAACTAGTGGGCCAACTCATCAGTGAACTCGTTGACCCTGCTAACTAGTCGGCCGACTA
>NW_007180872.1:0-8061 GCF_000164805.1 Carlito syrichta
AATAACCAAAAATATCTTGAAAAAAGAGGAATAAAGTTGGAAGACTTACATTTACTTATTTCAAGAACTTACTACAAAGCTATGAATATAGCATTGTGGTCCTGGTAGAAGGATAGACATATATACAAATGAAATAGAATCGAGATATAAACCCATGCATCCGGTCAGTTGATTTTCAAGAAGCATGTCAAGACCATTCAATGGGGGAGAGAAGACTATCTTCAACAAACTATACCAAGATAACTGAATATCCACATGCAAAAAAAAAAAAAAGTTGAAACCTACCTTACACCATATACAAAAATTAGCTCAAATGGATCAAAGACCTACGTATAGATGCTAAAACTACTTTCTCTTGGATGAAAACATAAGAGTCAGTCTTCACAAACTGAGATTCGGCAGCGGATTCTTAGAAATAGCATCCAAAACCTGGACAACAAAATAAAAAAAGATAAATAAGTCTTCAGTAAAATTAAATGCGTTTTGTGTATCAAAGAAAATTATTAAGGCAATGTTAAGACAACTTAACTGAATTAATAGAATGGAAGAAAATATTTGTAAGTCTTTTATGTGATAAGTATTTAAAATCCGGAATATATAAAGAACTCCTATAGCACAACAGCAAAAAGATTCTATTAAAATGAGTAAAGGATTTGAATAGATATTTCTCCACAGAAGATATGCAAATAGCCAATAATCACATTTAAAGATTCTCAACATCGTGGGTCATTAGGAAAGTACAAATCAAAACTGTAATAAAATACCACGTCATATCTACCACGATGGGTATGACAATTTTATAAAAATGGGAAATAACAAGTGTTGGCAAGGATGTGACGAGATTGCGCCCTCACACATTGCTGGTGGGAATGTAAAACCGAAGAACTGCTCTGGAAAATAGTCTGGCAGTTTCTTAAAGGTTAAACAGAGTCGCCACATGACTCAGCCCTTCCACTTCTAGGTATATACTCAAAAGTGTCGAAAACAGCGTCTCAAACAGATACCTGCACACTAATGTTCATTGCAGGATTGTTTACAATAGACAAAAACGGTGGGAAGAACCCAAATATCCATTAACAGATGAATAGATGAACACAATGTGATATATAATACAATGGAATATATTATTCAACCAATAAAAGCAATGAAGTTCTGTTATTTGCTACAACATGGATGACTTTGAAAACATTATGTTAATCAAAATAAGCCAGACAGACGTGGACAGATATTATATAATTCTACTTACATGAAAGACGTAGAATTGGCCAAATTATAGAGATCGAGAGTAAACTAGAGTTAACCCGGGGCTTGGGGAAGGTGAAATGGGGTTATTGCCTAATGGTTACAGGATTTCTGTTTTAGGTAATGAAAAAGTTTGGGAAACCACTAGTGATGATGGTTGCACGACATTGTGAATGTGATTCACACAACCAACTTATACACTCAAAATGGTTAAAGTCACAAATTGAATATTATGCACATTCTACCACAAAAGATTCCAAAAATGGCTAATTAACTCTAAAGAAGGGAGAAAAAGAACAAAAAAGAAACAAAGGAAAGATGGGACAAATTGAAAACAGCTGGCAGGATGATAGAATTGAATCCAAACTTATCAATAATAATGCTAAATGTGAATAGTCTCAATGCACCAGTTAAAAGACAGAAATTGTCAAGTTGGATGAAAATGAAAGACCGAATTATACGAGTATGCTGTCTATAAGAAATCCACTTTAAATATGTAGAAATGGATAGATTGAAAGTAAAATGGGAGATATATCACACAGACACTAGCCAAAAGAAAGCTGAACTAGTTATAATACTTTACCCAAAGCTGACTTCAAAACAATGAATATTTTCAGGGATAAAAAGATACATTACATAATGCTAAAGGTGTCAAGTTTTATTTTATTTTATTTTTTTGCGTTGGAGTCTCACTGTCGTCCAGACTGGAGTGCAGTGGCCACTCCCAGCCACCGCAGTCTCAACCTGCTGGGCTCCGACGACCCTTCCGCCTCAGCCTTCCAAGCAGCTGGAACTACAGGTGCGCGCTACCACGTCCGGCTCATTTTTTTGATTTATTATAGAGATGAGGTCTCGCCTGCCCAGGCGGGTCTCGAACCCGCGGGCTCAGGCAATCCACTCACCTCAGCCTCCCAAAGGCACGGGATTACAGGCTGAGCCACCGAGCCTGGCTTCAATTTTATTTTTTTTGAGTCGGAGTCTCACTCCATCGCCCACGCTGGAGTGCAGTGGCATGCTCACGGCCACCCCAGCGTTGACCTGCTGGGCTCCAGCGATCCTTCTGCCTCAGCCTTTCGTGTAGCTGGAACTACAGTCATGCCAGGCTAATTTTTTTTTTTTCAATTGTAGAGACGAGGTCTCGCCAGGTTTCCCGGGTTGGTCTTGAACCCACGGCTCAGGCAATCCACTCACCTCGGCCTCCTAAAGTGCTGGGATTACAGGCTGAGCCACTGAGTCCAGCCAAGGTGTCAATTTTTAAAGAAGATATAGCAATCCTCAATGTGTATGCAGGGATCGGAGTAAAAATTTTGCTAGTCCATCACTTGACGTAAGAGCCAGTGGAGTCACTCCTATTTCCACCCCCTGATTCCTGGACCTGCGAATCCTGGCTATGGGGAAAATAGTGTCATATATAAGATGCTGATTTAGAACATATATGGTATCCTGGAGAATATTTCCCAGTCCTGCAAGGCACTGGTACAATTCAGCTAAAGGGGAATGAAGGGGAAATTTTATGACTAATGAATTCCATGAGTAGGTTCATTGCCATACTTTAGTTCTATGAAGTGAGTTCCTTGATCAGAAGTAATGATGTGTGGAATACCATCATAGTGAGTTGGGCATTCTGCAAGGCCATGGATGGCAGTTTTGGCAGAAGGGAAGGGAAATTTGTACCCAGAGTGCCTATTCCAGTAAGAACAAAACACTACCCCTTCCACAGTGGGAGTGGTTTAATGTAATCAACCTGCCACCCCAGCTGCCTGATCACCCCAGGAAATGGTGCCATATTAAGAAGTCAGTATTGGTCCCTGTTGCTGGTGGTTAGGCACTGAGCAGTGACTGTAGCCAGGTCGGCCTTGGTAAGTAGAAACCCATGTTGCTGAACACATGCATTACCTTGGTCCCTGCCATCATGGCCACTTTGTTCATGGGTCCATTGAGCAATGACAGGAATAGCTGGGGAAAGATGCAGATTGATATTCATAGACCTGTCATCCCAGGCTCTTGATTATTAAATCCTCCTCTGCATAGGTCACCCTTTGGTGAACATTCACATGGGACCCAGATATCTTCACATTCTTGGCTCATTCAGTGAGTTCTAGCTACATACCTTTCCCCAGACCTTCTTATCACCAATTTTCCAGTTGTGTTCTTTCCAAGTCTCTGATCATCCATCAGGGGCAGCCATTGGCCACAGCCTGTCAATCTATGGACTCTTACCTCTAGCCGTTTCTACTTTCCAGGCAAAATGAACGTGTAGGTGCACTGTTCAAGGTTTTGTTCATTGGGAGGATTTTTCCTCACCACTGTTCTTGAAGGCTCTCTCAGAAAGGGGTGTAGTGCGGCACCACTGTCTGTGATGCCTGCATATTGTGTAGACCCATCTGTAACCAGGCCCGAGTTGTTTCTTCCTCAGCCGATTAGTTGTAGGGACCATCCCACAAAGTCATAGGTGCAGGCTAAGAGTGAGAATGTAATATAGAAGGAGTAAGGGCCATGAGCATTTGGACGTCTTCCTCATGCAATGTACTTGAATTTTCGGGACCTGCTCAAGCCCAGTCTCAGGTATGTCGCTTCCATTTGATAATGGTGTGCTTACTGTACAAACTTTGTGGCTTGATGACTCAGACAACACTCAATTCACAAGCAGCAGCTCAGGAGGCATAGTGACATGGTGACCTATGGGCAACATTTAGTCTGCGACTAAGGCTCAGTAGCAAGCCAAAAACTATTTCTCAAAATGAGTGTAGTTATCTGCAGAGGACGATAGGACTTTTTTCCCAAATTCTCAGCATTTGCACTATGATTCACCTGCGAGATCTGCCAAAGGTTCCAAACAGAATGTCTATCTGACACTAACACTAAACACACCACCAGATCTGCCTGGAGCATGTGGTCTAAGTGGCAGAGCAGCTTGCACTGCAACCTTGACATGCCGCCAAACCTTTTTTTGTTCTTAGTGTCACTATAACAGCTTTTTGGCTGGGTGTGGTGGCTCATGCCTATAATTCCAACACTTTGGGAGGCCAAGGTGGGAGTATCACTTGAGTCCAGGAGCTTGAGACCAGCCTGGGCAACGTGGTGAGACCTCTGCCACTAAAAATACTTTTTAAAAACTTAGCTAGGTGTGGTGGTGCATACTTGCGGTTCTTACTACTCGGGAGGCTGAAGTGGGAGGATCCCTTGAGACCAGGATTTTGAGGTTACAGTAAGCTATGATTGTGCCACCACACTTCAGCTTGGGTGACAGAGTGAGACATTGTCTCAGGTTAAAAAAAGCAACCAGCAGTTTTGTGGGTCACTTGTTAAATGAAGTGGAGTAGCACACCCAAACAAGGTATATGTTGTCTCCAAAATTCCCTGGATTTTGTGCTCCTGTTGGGTAGTGGGATGGGCCCGATGCAATTACTTATCCTTTACCTTAGAAGGGATTTGTTTTTCATTTGGAGTCTCACTCTTGTCCCCCAGGTTGGAGTGTGGTGGCACGCTCACGGAGAAGGGATGTTTTGATGTCACCTACACCACTGGATCCCTAGAAGTTGCACTGAGGCGCAACTACAGAAACTTTGGAGCAACGACTTGAGGCTATGTTGACCCAGGATACAGAGACTCTTCCTTTTTATAAGTCAGAAACTACTGTCTATACTGCTCATAACAGGAGCTAACATTTCCTGAGTGTTTCCTATGTGCCAAGCACCGTGCTAAACACTTGATGTACATCATCTCATGTAATCCTTAAAACAATCCAATGAAGTAAGTACCATTGTTACTCTCATTTTCAGGAATGATATTCATCATTTTTTTGTTTTGAGTTGGAGTCTCACTCCGTCGCCCAAGCTGGAGAGCAGTGGGATGCTCCCGGC
Organism: Carlito syrichta; assembly: GCF_000164805.1. Classification (NCBI taxonomy): domain Eukaryota; kingdom Metazoa; phylum Chordata; class Mammalia; order Primates; family Tarsiidae; genus Carlito; species Carlito syrichta. The sequence continues at coordinate 5,106 of NW_007180872.1, forward strand.
CACTGCAGCCTTGACCCGCTGGGCTCTGGCGATCCTTCCGCCTCAGCCTTCCAAGTAGCCGGAACTACAGGTGTGCGCTACCACGCCCGGCTGATTTTTGATTTATTGTAGAGACGAGGTCAAGTTGCCCGTGCTGGTCTCGAACCATCGAGCTCAGGCAATGTACTCGCCTCGGCCTCCCAATGTGCTGGGACTGCAGGCTGAGCCACCGAGCCCTGCCTGCCTCTGAGTTTTTGTGAATGCATACTGCTGTAGAACCACCACCACAGTCCAAAGATAGAGCATCGCTGTCACTCCCCAAATTCCTGCATGCCCTCTGACAGTTAACCCCTTCTCTAAATCCTCAGACCTGGCCAACGCCGATCTGTTTGCTGGCCCTGTGGTTTGGCCTTTTCCAGGATGACATATAAGTGGAATCACGCAGGAGTGTAGCCTTTGGCGTTTGGCTTCCGTCACAGGAAAAGACTCAGGTAGGACTTCTCTGAAGGTTCAAGGCACTGTGTCATGACCTCGGTAGTAGTCTTGTGGCTTGAACACTTTATATTTGCTTGTCAAATTGTTAGGCTTGTGATTTCTGTGCTTGTGTGGGTGTATTATGTTTTACAGACACAATCTTAGATGTAGCCTCCTGCACCTTCATTTGTATCTCTTTTGATTTATTGTAGAGATGAGGTCTCTCTACGTTGCCCAGGTTGGTTTTGGACCTGTGGGCTCAGGCAATCCTCTCACCTCAGCCCCCAAAAGTGCTGGGATTACAGGCTTGAGCCACCGCTCATGGCCCATAATATTTGACATATGGCATAGGACTTAGCCAATCAGAATGGGATACCTATAGACAATCATGATAGCCATCCTTGTGCATGCTAATTGATTATTGGCCTTGCCCATTTTATGGATCAGGAAATTGAGGCACCGAGAGTATAAATAATGTGCTGAAGTCACACAGCCAGCAATGGAGTTGGGGATTTGAACTCAAAACAGTGAATCTCCAAAGCCTGTGTTTGGCTGTTATTTATCCCTATGTTGTGCTGCACAGTTTCCTAATAGGGAGGGAAGGCCGATCACACGTCTAACCGTATTTAAGTGCTTCATAAAGCTGAGACATTAGCTATTCAGGTTCAGCATTTCTTCCTAATTAATCACAAAGACCTGACCTATATAACAAACCCTGCTATGACCTGAAGGTATCCCTCCAAAATTCGTATGCTGGAAACCAAATTCCTAAGGTGATGATATTGGATATATATAATCTAGCCTTAATATCAAACAGATTGAAGGCATGTCATCATGTGGCAGACACAGCCCATTCTAGGGAGATTACAGACTTCTCCTTACTGCTTTAGGATTTTGGAGGGAGATGGCGTGTGCGGGGGGTGGGGGGGACTGGTGGTGGTGTTTGTTAAGTCAAGAGTAGAACAGTCTGGGAGTGGCCTAAAATGATTTTATTTAGCATATAATAAGCATGTTAAGATAAAATTACCTATTAAATACAACAATAATTGAATACTCCTGATTATAGTCTTATCCTCACAAGGTAAGGAGGGAAAACATGATGGTTGGGTGGGAGGTCGGGCATTGGTGGTGTGGGAGAATACACATGGGCATGAGGATGAGGGATCTGTTCACATTCTGCTGAAATCTCCCGTAGTTTCTTTCAAAATACTAAAAGTCTTTTCTCGAAGTCTCAGCCTGGGCTCAGAGTCAGGGTCAAAGTTCAAGCAACATCAAAGTTTGCTTTTGAAATAAAGGTTTATTTCCTCATGGAATTCTTGAAGGGTTTGTCCTGTGTGTGTGAGGCGTCGAGTCTGGGCTGAAAGGAATTTATTTTAGGACCTTGAGCCGTCTTTGGCTCACAGGCCTATTGCCCTCGGAGGTGATTGATGGCCATGTAAGTTTCCAGTCCACCCCTGGAGGCCCAGCTCTGGGGCTACACCCCTCCCCCACCCAGTGAAGCCTCTGTTGTCTCCAGAGCAGAAGTATGCTTTTCCCTCTCAAATCTTGTAGCACAAGGATCCACTCAGCACTCCCACTCTTTTCAAAGTGTAGCGTTGATTAGCATTGATATTGTCTGCATTGTAGACTGAATTACAGGCTCTATTCCAATTGAAAAGCCTCTGATTCATTTTCTCTGGGCTACTGGGCTGCCTAAGGAGAGAGAGTTTACTTGTGTTCTCAACTGCAGAGCCAAGCATTGATGCCAAAACGGGTAAATGACATTTCAAGAGTCAATCTAGTATTTGCCAATTCTTCTTAATTTCTCTTGGAAAAGACACTTAAAACTAGGGAATAACAGAATGTTAAGAGATGGGATTGATGAGCAGCCTTTTTACCCCCCTACTGATTATATGTACGTTTTTTCCTTCATAATGAAAGCATCTTGACTGAGTCTTATGGCAAGGGGGTATGAGGTGGACCGCATATTTTAAAAACTTAGATAAAACACGGTGCATACCTGTAGTCCCTGCTACTTGCGAAGATTGCTTGAGCCCAAGATGCCAAGTCCAGCGTGGTCAACATAGAACTAGTCAACTTAGATAAAGCAATTGACTATAAAGGGATGTCAAGGAGTAAGTCGACATCCCTTCTTAGCCACCAAGTTGCTACTGTCTGGGCATATCTGAGAGGTGCACACGTGGAGGCAGCTCTTTTACTTCTCACCCTGAAATAATAAGACTGAGGGCTGTACTGCAAAGCTGGGTAGGTTACATGAGTTTTGCTCATAAATTTTCATTTTACAGCTGTGGAAGCGCCAGCTCGAAGAAGGAGCAATGGCATATCTTATGTCATGTATTTATTCTTTTAAGTTTATTTATTTATTTATTTTGAGTTGGAGTCTCACTGTGCCACCGAGACTGGAGTGCAGTGGCCACTCCCGGCCACCGCAGCCTCAACTTGCTGGGCTCCGGTGATCCTTCCGCCTCAGCCTTCCAAGTAGCTGGAACTACAGGCGTGCGCT
>NW_007180873.1:0-734 GCF_000164805.1 Carlito syrichta
GACTAGAATGATGGCTATCCAGCTGACATAGCAAGCTAGCTACTTAGCTTGCCAGCTGGCAGGCAAGATGAATAAGCTAGCTGAATTTAATAGTTAGCAAGCTGGCCAGCCAACTAATTAACTGGTTCACTACCTAACTAACCAGTTGGCAAGCCAGCTGACTTAGCTAGCTGTCTTAAATAGCTGGCCTTCTTGCTAGTCAGCTGAATTAATTAGCTTGCTATATGACTAGCCAGCTGGCTAAACAGCTGACTTAACTAGGTGACTTACCTTGATAGCCAGCTGTTTAGCCAGCTGACTTAATTAGAAAGCAATCTAGCTAGCAAGCTGCCTAGATAGCTGACTAAACTCTGTGACTGAACTAGCTAGTCACCTGTCTAGCCAGCTGACTTAAATAGGTTACTTAACTAACTAGTCATCTAGCAAGCAGGTTTACATAACTGCATAGCTACCTAGTTAGCCAACTGGATAGCCAGCTGACTTAACTAGTTAGCTGCCAACATATCCTGCTGGCTTGCAAGCTGACTTAACTACCTAGCTTTCAAGCTAACAAGTTGACTGGCGAACTGACTTAAAAAGGTGACTTAACTAGCTAGCCAGCTAGCTAGCCAGATGACTTAACTAGCTAGCTACCCAGCTAGGCTAGTGGGCTAGCCAGCTGACTTAACTAACTGACTTACCTAGCTAGTCAGCTGATGTAACTAGCTGACTTAACTATCTAGTTACCTTGTAAA
>NW_007180874.1:0-1016 GCF_000164805.1 Carlito syrichta
GACTTAGCTAGCTGACTTAAATAGCTGACCTTTCTTGCTAGTCAGCTGAATTAATTAGCTTGCTATATGACTAGCCAGCTGGCTAAACAGCTGACTTAACTAGGTGACTTAACTTGATAGCCAGCCGTTTAGCCAGCTGACTTAATTAGAAAGCAATCTAGCTCGCAAGCTGCCTAGATAGCTGACTAAACTCTGACTTAACTAGCTAGTCACCTGTCTAGCCAGCTGACTTAAATAGGTTACTTAACTAACTAGTCATCTAGCAAGCAGGTTTACATAACTGCACAGCTACCTAGTTAGCCAACTGGATAGCCAGCTGACTTAACTAGTTAGCTGCCAACATATCCTGCTGGCTTGCAAGCTGACTTAACTACCTAGCTTTCAAGCTAACAAGTTGACTGGCGAGCTGACTTAAATAGGTGACTTAACTAGCTAGCCAGCTAGCTAGCCAGCTGACTTAACTAGCTAGCTACCCAGCTAGGCAAGTGACTAGCCAGCTGACTTAACTAGCTGACTTAACTAGCTAGTCAGCTGATGTAACTAGCTGACTTAACTATCTAGCTACCTTGTAAACCAGCTGACTTTACTAGCTGAAATAGCTAGCTAGTATCCTATCTAGCTATCTAGGTAGCTAGCCAACTTAACTAGCTGACTTAACTAGCTAGTTGGCTGACATAACTAGCTGATTAACTAGCTGGCTAGCTAGCTACCCAGTTGACCTTACTAGATGAAATAACTAGTCAGATAGCTCTATAGCCATCTGAATTGATTAGCTTTTTAACTAGCTAGCGAGCTGCCTAGCCAACTGACTTAATGAAGTAACAACTAGCGAGTCAGGTAGACAGTCAGCTGATTAATCAGCTAGTTGTTTAACGTGCTAGGCAGCTGACTAAATTAGCTGGCTTAACTAGTTATCCAGCTGGCTAGCCAGCTGACTTAACTAGCTCCCTAGCTCACTAGCCATCTGGATAGCCAGCATTCTTAACTAGCTGACTTAATATGCTAACCCTCTGGAC
>NW_007180875.1:0-391 GCF_000164805.1 Carlito syrichta
GCCCTCTGGAGCTTTGGAGATCGGAAGCCCCGGGCCCACCCTGGCTGAGGCACTCATTGTGCATGACCACAAGCCTGTGTAAGGGGGCAGAACCCTAAGCTGGCGTAAGGTGCCAATCGCAGGCGTCCAGCTCCAGAGGAGGGAATGCCTGACCCTCTCCTCCATCCTCGCCGGCTGGAGGCACCCCAGATCCAGCGCCCTGCTGTGCAGCTGGTCCTGCCTGGAGACCCATAGGAGCATCCCTAAAAGTGAAAGCAAAACTGCCACCTCTGCCATTTTCAAGGCATATTTACATGGCATCGCCCCACCCACCTATCAGAGCCTCCACCTTGGTTCCCATGGTGATGTCATTAATAGGAGACAAAGCCCCTCCCCTATGCTGAATAGAGAC
>NW_007180876.1:0-551 GCF_000164805.1 Carlito syrichta
TACCATTCCATTGCAGTCCATTCCTTTCCATTCCATTCCTCTCCATTCGTCAGCATTCCTTTCCTCTCCTTCCCTCTCTATTCCATTCCTTCCCATTCCATAATATTCCCCTCCATTTCCATTCATCTACTTTGCATTCCATTCCATTCCTATTCATTCTATTGCATTCCTTTCGTGTCCATTCCATTCCATACCATTACATTCAATTCCATTCCATTCCATTCCAATCCTTTCCATTCCATTCCATTCCATTCCATTATACTCCACTCCTTTCAATTCCAGTTCATTCTCTCCCATTCTGTGCCTTTCCTATCCATTCCATTCCATTCCATTCCGTTCCTCTGCATTTCAAACCATTCCCTTGCAATCCATGCCATTCCATTGCATTTGTATCCTTTCATCTGCATTCCATTCTTCTCCTTCCTTCTCCATTCTATTGCTTTCCTCTCCATTTACATTCAGCTACATTCAATTCCATTCTATTCCTCTCGATTCCATTCCTCTACATTCCATTTCATTCCATTATTTTATGTCCATTCCAATCCATTCAA
>NW_007180877.1:0-765 GCF_000164805.1 Carlito syrichta
CATTCCCTTCCATTCCATTCCATTACTTTCCATTCCAATCCTCTCCATTGCTATCCATTCTGTTCAATTCCATTCCACTCCAGTCCATTTCATTCAACTTCATTCCTTCCCATTCTATGCCATTTCTCTCCATTCCATTCCATTCCCTACCCCCTCATTACTTTCTATCACATTCCTCTCCATTCCATTCATTTCCTGTGCATGACACTCCATTCCATTCTATTCCATTCCACTCCATTCTATTCTTTCCATTCCTTTCCTCTCTATTCCATTCCTCTGAATTATATTCCATTCCACTCCATCCCATTTCATATCCCTCCTTTCCCATCCTCTCCATTTGATTCCATTCCATTCCTGTCCATTCCATTCTATTCCATTCCATTGCTTTCCATTATGTTCCCTTCCATTCCTTTCCACTCCATTCCATTCTATTCCATTCCTCGCCATTCTGATTCAACCTTTACAGTCCATTTCATTTCATTGGACTCCCTCCATTCCATTCCATTCCATTCCATTCCTTTACTTTCGCCTGCATTCCATTCCATTCTATTCCTCTCCTTTCCATTCCATTACTCTCCATTCCATTCCATTCCTCTCTATTCCACTCCATTCAATTCCACTCCATTCCTCTGCATTCCATTTCAATCCATTCTATTCCATTCCACTCTTCTCCATTCCATTCCATTCCATTCCTTTCCTGTCATGTCCTTTCAATTTAATTCCACTCCATTCCTTTCCATTCCATTCCTTTCCATTCCATTCCAT
>NW_007180878.1:0-790 GCF_000164805.1 Carlito syrichta
AGCTAGCTGAGTTCACTATCTAGCTATCTAGCAAACCAGCTGACTTTTCTAGCTGAAATAACTAGCTAGCATCCTAGCTAGCTATCTAGCTAGCTAGCCACCTTAACAAGCTGACTTAACTAGCTAGCTAACTGTCATAAAAAGCTGACTTATCTAGCTGGCTATCTAGCTATCCAGTTGAATTTACTAGCTGAAATAACTATCCAGACAGCTGTCTAGCCAGCTGAATAAACTAGCTTTTTAACTCGCTATTGAGTTGGATAGCCAACTGATTTAATGAAGTTACTTAACTAGATATCCAGCTGGTTAACCAGGAGATTAATCAACTAGTTGATTAAAGTGCTAGGCAGCTGGCCAGTCACGTGACTAAACTAGCTGACTTAACTAATTATCCACCTGGCTAGCCAGCTGACATAACTAGCTCTCTAGCTCTCTAGTCATCTGGATAGCCAGTGTTCTTAACTAGAAGATTTAATTAGTTAGCCAGATAGCTAACCAACTGACAACTAGGTCACTAATTAGCTAACCAGTTGGCTAGCCAGCTGACTTAACTATCTGTTTTAACTAACTGGCCTGCTTTCTAGACAGTTGAACTAACTAGCTTGCTACATAGCTAGCCAGCTGGCTATCCAGCTGAATTAACTAGATGACTTACCTTTCCAGCAAGCTGTCTAGCGAGCTGACTTAATTGGCAAGCTACCTAGCTAGCCAGCTGGCAAGTCAGCTGATTTAACTTGGTCATTTTACTATCTAGCCAGCAGGCTAGACAGTTGACATAACTAGCTAGCTA
>NW_007180879.1:0-375 GCF_000164805.1 Carlito syrichta
ATGAAAAGGGTTTAAAGGCAATCATTGATTAAGTTTTTATGGATTAAGGATTCTGGTGGGTGGGGGACGCCCCACCCACATCTGACTTTGTGCATAAAAGACCCATTGTAATTTCCAATAACACACATCATTTTTGCACTAGACTAGAGTCCAGTCTCTTTCTCTCTCTCTCTCTCTTTCTTCTTCTCCCCAATCACCGATGTCGTCTCCACCTTTGGGGTACCCTGAACCCGGCTGGAGCTGAACTCAGGCAATCTACCTGTCTAGGCAGCTGACTTAACTAGCTAGCTAACTGGTTATCTGGCTAGCTGACTTAACTAGCTAGTTGACTAGCTAGCAGACAGGCTAGCTAACTTAACTAGCCAGATGGCTAGC
>NW_007180880.1:0-408 GCF_000164805.1 Carlito syrichta
TTACGTTCCATTCCATTCCATTCCACTACATTCAGTTCCATTCCATTCTTCTCCATTCAATTCCTTTCCATCCCATTCAATTCCATTCCTCTCCATTCCATTACATTTCTCTCCATTCCATTGCATTCCTCTCCATTCCATTCCATATCTCTCAATTTCATTCTTTTCCACTCCATTTAATTCCATTCCATTCCATCGCATTGTTTTCCAATCTATTCCATTCCATTCCATTCCATTCCTCTCCATTCCATTCCTTTCCTTTCCTTTCCATTCGTCTCCATTCCATTCCTTTCCTCTCCTTTCCAATCCGTTCCATTCCATTCCATTCCGCTACATTCAGTTCCATGTCATTCCTCTCCATTCAATTCCTTTCCATTCCATTGAAATCCATTCTTCTCCATTCCATTC
>NW_007180881.1:0-465 GCF_000164805.1 Carlito syrichta
CATTCCATATCTCTCAATTTCATTCTTTTCCACTCCATTTAATTCCATTCCATTCCATCGCATTGTTTTCCAATCTATTCCATTCCATTCCATTCCATTCCTCTCCATTCCATTCCTTTCCTTTCCTTTCCATTCGTCTCCATTCCATTCCTTTCCTCTCCTTTCCAATCCGTTCCATTCCATTCCATTCCGCTACATTCAGTTCCATGTCATTCCTCTCCATTCAATTCCTTTCCATTCCATTGAAATCCATTCTTCTCCATTCCATTCTATTCCTCTCAGTTTCGTTCCTTTCCTCTCCAGTGCATTCTATTCTATTGGCCTCCAATCCATTTCATTTCATTCCATTCCATTCCTCTCCGTTCCTTTTCATTCCATTCCAATACATACCACTCTCCTCCATTCCATTCCTCTCCATTCCCTTCCATTTCTTTGCTCTCCATTCCTTTCCATTCGTTTCCATTC
>NW_007180882.1:0-660 GCF_000164805.1 Carlito syrichta
AAGCTTCGACCCACCCGGAAAAGGTGTCGACAAAGACTAGAAGATATTTGGTGTTACGGATGGGGGGCATAACAGTGAAATCCATTTGCCAGTCTGACCGAGGGAGCTCTCCCCTAGCCTGGTGGGTGGGGAATGTTCCGGGTTTCAAGGGTGTGTTGGCGTTTGTTCAGAGGCAGGTGGAGCATTGGGAGGAGAGAGTGTGTATGAGTTGTATATGTTCCAAGGTGAGGTGAAAGAAGGTTTTAAGGAAAGAGGTAAGGGCTGCTGGGTTAGGGTGAAAAATTGAGTATAAATAGGGTATGATATTGGAGAGTTGTGGGGCCTCATTTGCTGAGGAGGAGGAGGCGTTAATGAGTATGGCAGGAAGAGGTTTTAGGGCCGTGTGACGGGCTACTCTGTTGGCTCGTGAGTTTCCTTGGGTGATAAAAGATGAATCGACTTGGTGGGCTTTACAGTGGGAGATGCCAATAGCTTTTGGGAGTAGGGAGGCTTGAAGGAGGTCAGAAATAAGCTTAGCATTTATGATGGCTGATCCCTTGGTGGTTAGTAGTCCTTGTTCCTGCCAGATAGCTGAGTGTGAAACCAGGATGTGGAAGACACACTTAGAGTCGGTGTAAAGTGACAGAGAGTGTCCAGCTGCCAGCTGGAAGGCTCGAATAA
>NW_007180883.1:0-427 GCF_000164805.1 Carlito syrichta
CCACCAATGTGGCCTTGGATCAGGTTACCGGAGGACTGCACTGGGGAGTGGTTGGAAGGGAAGGATATATAGGTTGAACTTCTGGAGCAGAAGTGGGAAGGGTTGGAGTGGGGAGGGGCGGGGGAGACTTGCATTGCCTGTACGGGAGAGGTTCATCTGCAGGCTTGAAATCTGAGACGGAGGAGGGAGCAGAGATGGAATTTGCAGGGGGGGGAGTCTAGAGGAGGAGGCTTACACGTGCTTGGAACAATGGGAGAAAGGGAAGTTACAGGGGAAGCAGTAGATGCTAGCATGAGTTGGGAGTGGAGGGTAGAGGGGTTACAGGTGAGACACAGCCGAGGATGTTTACGGAGGAGAGAAAAAGGATTGGACATAGGGAATCTCCACCCACCTTTTTGAACGTTTACAAAAGTTATATAAATCCCTG
>NW_007180884.1:0-362 GCF_000164805.1 Carlito syrichta
ACTGAGCCTCCTCTATAATGGGTGTCCCAGTGACTCAACATCTTCTGTGATGGGGGCACGGATGAAATGCCCTCCTCTCTAAAAATACCCTAGTGACTTCTCTGTGATGAGTGCCCAAGGGACTAGTTTTTTCTCTGTGATCGCTGCTGTAGTAAATAATTATTGTACATAATGGCTGCCCAAGTGACAAACCCTCCTTCATTATGTGTGCCCCAATGACTGGGCCTCCTTGGTTGTTCCTGCCCCAGTGGCTGGCCCTCATTCATTATGAGTACCCTACTGACTGGACCACCTCTCTGATTGGTTCCCCAGTGTCAGGCCCTCTCCTTACTGGTAACCCCAGTGACAAATCTTCCTCTGTG
>NW_007180885.1:0-803 GCF_000164805.1 Carlito syrichta
CCAGCTGATTAGCTAGGTAGCTAGGTAGTTAATTCAGCAGGCAGGTTAGCAATATATGTCAGTATCTAGCTAGTTAAGTCAGCTTGCTAGCCACCTAGCTAACTGGAGATGTCAGCTAGTTAAGTCAACAGGTTAGCCAGCTGTCTAACTAGTTATGTCTGATATTTGAGTCAGCCTGCTAACCAGTTGGCTAGCTGAATAAGTCAGCTAATCAATTCAAGTAGCAAGTCAACTGGCTAGCTATGTATCTTGCTAGTTAAGTCAGCTGGCTAGCCAGCTCACTAGCTGGTTAAGTCAACTAGATAAGTCAGCTGGCTAGCCACCTGGCTAGGTAGGTAGCTAGCTAATTAAGTCAGCTGGCTAGCCAGTTGGCTAGCTAGTAAATTTAGTGAGTTAAGTGAGCTGCCTAGATGGCTGGCTAGCTAGATGGCTAGCTAGTTAAGCCAGCTGGCTAGCCCGATGGCTATCTAGTTAAGTCAGCTAGTTAATTCATCTGGCTAGGCAGTTGGCTAGCTAGGTTGCTGGCAAGTTAAGATGGCTGGTAAACTGGCTGGTCAGGTAGGTGACCAGCTAATGAAGCCGGATGGATAGCCAGCTGACCAGCAGGGTGACTTGCTAGTTAAGTTGGCTTTCTATCCCACTGTCCAGCCAGACGCCTGGCTATTTAAGCCAACTGGCTAGGCAGCTGGCCAGCTCTCTAGCCAGCTATATATCTGCCTAGCCAGCTAGCCAACTGGGTAGCTAGCAAGTTAAGCGAGCTGGCTAGCCATCTAGCCAACCAGGTAGCAAGCTATTTAAGTCAG
>NW_007180886.1:0-751 GCF_000164805.1 Carlito syrichta
AGCTGACCAGCAGGGTGACTTGCTAGTTAAGTTGGCTTTCTATCCCACTGTCCAGCCAGAAGCCTGGCTATTTAAGCCAGCTGGCTAGGCAGCTGGCCAGCTCTTTAGCCAGCTATATATCTGCCTAGCCAGCTAGCCAACTGGGTAGCTAGCAAGTTAAGCAAGCTGACTAGCCATCTAGCCAACCAGGTAGCAAGCTAATTAAGTCAGCTGGCTAGCTACATGGCTAGGTTAGCAGCCAGCTAATAATTTAGCTGGTTAGCTGAATGGCTAGCTAGATAAGTCAGGCAGTTAAATGAGCTGGCTTGCCAGCTGCCTAGCTATGTGGCTAGCTATTAAAGGCAGCTGGCTAGCAGGAAGGATATGTAGTTAAGTCAGGTAGTTAAGTCAGCTGGTTAGCCAGTTGACTCTGAGGGTATTTAGCTAACTACATCAGCTGGTTAACTGGATGGCTAGCTAGTTAAGTCATGCAGTTAAGTGAGTTGAGTAGCCAGCTGTCTAGCTATGTGACTAGCTATTTAAGGCAACAGGCTAGCAGGATTGCTATCTAGTTAAGTCAGGTAGTTAAGTCAGCTGGTTACCTAGCTGCCTAGATAGGTGGCTGGCAAGTTAAACTGACTTGTTAGTAGGCTGGTCAGTTACGTGGTCAGCTAGTTAAGCCGGTTGACTAGATGGTTGACAGCTGAGTGACTGGTTATTTACTCAACTGGCTTTCCCACTCTCCATACAGTCAGCTGGCTTTTTATCCCAG
>NW_007180887.1:0-660 GCF_000164805.1 Carlito syrichta
TATTTAGCTGGCTAGTTAACTTAATGATCTACCTGACTAGCTAGCTGATGACCTAGCTGATATAAATAGCTAACTGACTAGCAAGCTGACTATCTAGCTTACTAGCTATCCACCTACCTGACTAGCTAGCCACCTACAAGATCAGCCTGCTAACTAACCGTCTTAACTTAGCAGCTACCTTGTTAGCCAGCTGGCCAAACAGCTGACTAAAATAGCTGACTTAACTAGATAGCCATCTGGCTAGCCAGTTGGCTTAATTAGCTATCTACCTAGCTAGCCAGCTGGATAGCCAGCTATCTTAACTCACTCACTTATCTACCTCTCTACCTAGCTAGCCAGTTGACTAGCCACTTGAACTAACCAGCTGACTTAACCTGCTTGCCAACTGGCTAGACAGCTCACTCAACTAGCTGACTTAAATAGTTAGCATCTTGGCTAGCATTCTGCCTTAACTAGCTGATATCACTAGCTAGACAGGTGGCTACCAGCTGACTTAACTACCTAGATACCTATATCTCATGCTGACTTTCCGGCTGACTAAACTACCTAGCTTCCTAGCTAACCAGCTGGCTAGCAAGCTGAGTTAACTAGGTGACTTATCTAGCTAGCCAGCTGGTAAGCCAGCTAACTTAACTAGCAAGGTACCCAAGCTAGACAGGT
>NW_007180888.1:0-343 GCF_000164805.1 Carlito syrichta
AGCTAGGTAGCCAGCTGGTTATTTCAGTTAGTGAAGTCAGCTTGGAGCTAATTAATTTAGTGAACTAACTCAGCTGTCTAGCCAGTTGCCTCTTGGGTAGCTAGCTAGTTAAGTCACCTGGCTAGCCATTAGCAACCTAGTTAAGTAATCTAGTTAAGTCAGCTCACTAGCCAGCTTGTTAGGTAGGTATCTAGGTAGTTAAGTCTGCTGGAAATTCAGCAGGTATGTAGGTAGTTAGGTAGTTCACTCAGCTGTTTATTCAGCTGGCTACCTAGGTATCTATGCAGTTAGGTCAGCCTTCTAGTCAACTGGCTAGCTACTTAAGTCATCTAGTCAAGTCAGC
>NW_007180889.1:0-473 GCF_000164805.1 Carlito syrichta
CCATCTTTCTAAATTCCTTTCCATTCCTTATCTTTGGATTCCTCTCCATTCCATTCCATTCCATTCCACTCCATTCCATTCCATTCCTCTCCATTCCACTCCTCTCCATTCCATTTCATTCCACTCCATTTCGTTCTATTCTGTCCCTCTCCGTCCCATTCCATTGTATTCCTTCCCACTCCATTCCTCTCCATTTCGTTCCATTACATTCCATTACTATCCATTCAATTCCTCTCTATTCCATTCTTCTCCATTCCATGTGTCTTTATTTCATTGCAATTCATTCTATTCCATTCGTCTGCATTGCTCTCCAAGCAATTTCCTTCCATTCCATTCTTCACCATTCTCTTTCACTCCATTCCATTAGTCTTCATTCGATTGCATTCCATTCCATTGCATTCCTCTGGAATCCGTTCCCTTCTATTCCGTCCCACTCCTTTCTTCTTCATTCAATTTCAGTCCTTTCCATTCGC
>NW_007180890.1:0-920 GCF_000164805.1 Carlito syrichta
AGGGAATGAAGAGAATTGAAAAAGATTGAAAGTAATTTAGAGGAATAGAATGGAAAAGAACGTAATGGATAGAAAAGGAAGGGAATGAATGGAATGGAATGGAATGCAGAAGATTGGAATACAATAGAGAGAAATGGAATGTAATGAAGAAGAAGGAAATGGAGTATGCAAGGGAATGCAAGGGAAAGCAATGGAATGTAATAAATGGAGGGGAATGGAATGGAATGAAGATAAATGGTGAGGATTAGAGTTGAATGGAATGGAATAGAGAGTAGTTGAATAAAATTGAAAGGACAGTCATGGAGTGGAATGGAATGGATTGGAACTTAATGGAGAAGAATGGTACGGACAGTAAGGCATGAAATTGGGAGGAATGGAATGAAGTAGAATGGCATGAATTGGAACGGAATTGAAAGGAATGGAGCAGAATGGAATAAAGAGGAATGGAATAGAAAAGAAAGGAAAGTTGATGAAAGGAATGGAATGGAATGTAGTGGACGGGAATGGAATGGACAGAAATGGAATGGGGAGGAAAGGAATAAAGCAGAATGCAATGGAAAAGAATGGAGAGGAATGGCATGGAATGGAATTGCTGGGAATGGAATGGAATGGAGATGAATAAAATTGAACAGTGATGGAAATGAGAGGAATAGAATGGCGAGAAAGAGAATGGAGAGGCATGGAGTACAAAGAAATAGATTGGAAAGGAGAAGAAAGGAAAGGAAAGGAGTGGAATGGAATGGAATGGAGAGGATTGGAATGGAGAGGAGGAATGGAATGGAGTAAAATGCAATGAAGTAGAATGGAATGGAATGGAGGAGAGTGTAATATCATGGAGATTAATGGAATGGAAAAACTGGAATGGAGAGGAATGGATTTTAGAGAAATAAAGGATTGAGTTGGAATGGAAAGTAATTGTA
>NW_007180891.1:0-430 GCF_000164805.1 Carlito syrichta
AATGGAGAGGAATGGATTTTAGAGAAATAAAGGATTGAGTTGGAATGGAAAGTAATTGTACGGAGAATAATTGAATGGAAATTCGAGGAATCGAATCGTAAGGAATGGAAAGAAATGGAATGGAATTTAGTGGAATGGGATGGAAAGGAAAGAAATGGAGAAAATCGAATTGAAAAGAATGGAATGAAACTATATGGAATGGAATTGAATGGAAAGGAATGGAAAGGAGGGGAAAGGAATGGAATGAAGAGGAATGGAATGGAGAGGAATGGATTGAACTGGAAAGAAATGGAGTAGAATGGAATGGAATAGAATAGAATGAAATAGAGAAGAATGGGATGTAATGGAAAGAATGCAATGGAATACAGTCATGGAATGTAATGGTGACGAATGGAATGGAGAGGAATGGAATGGATTGGAATGGATTGTA
>NW_007180892.1:0-319 GCF_000164805.1 Carlito syrichta
TGGAATGGAACTATATGGAATGGAATTGAATGGAAAGGAATGGAAAGGAGGGGAAAGGAACGGAATGAAGAGGAATGGAATGGAGAGGAATGGATTGAACTGGAAAGAAATGGAGTAGAATGGAATGGAATAGAATAGAATGAAATAGAGAAGAATGGGATGTAATGGAAAGAATGCAATGGAATACAGGAATGGAATGTAATGGTGACGAATGAAATGGAGAGGAATGGAATGGATTGGAATGGATTGTATTGAATGAAATAGTATGAAATCGAATGGAGAGGAACGGATTGGTATGGTGTGGAATAAAATGGAATGG
>NW_007180893.1:0-419 GCF_000164805.1 Carlito syrichta
ATAGAATAGAATGAAATAGAGAAGAATGGGATGTAATGGAAAGAATGCAATGGAATACAGCAATGGAATGGAATGGTGACGAATGGAATGGAGAGGAATGGAATGGATTGGAATGGATTGGATTGAATGGAATAGTATGAAATCGAATGGAGAGGAACGGATTGGTATGGTGTGGAATAAAATGGAATGGAGAAGAAGGAAATGGAGATGAATTAAATGGAATGGAATGAAAAGGAATGGAATAAAATACAGTGAAATGGAATGTAGAGGAATGGAATGGAGTGAAAAGAAGAGGAATGGAAAGGAAAGAAATGGAATGGATTGGAAAGGAATAGAATGGAAAGAAATGGAATGGAGCAAAATGAAATAGAGAGTGATGGAAAGGAGATGAATGGAATGGAATCGAATGGAAAGGAATG
>NW_007180894.1:0-668 GCF_000164805.1 Carlito syrichta
AATGAAATGGAAAGGAATGGAGAGGAATGGAATGGAATGGAAAGGAATGAAATGGAATGGTAAGAAGAGGAAAAGAATGGAAAGGAATGGAATGGAAAGAATTGGAATTGATTGGAAAAGAAAAGTTTGGAAAGGAATATAAGACACTGGAATGCAGAGAAATGGAATGGAATTGAATGAATATTAATGGAACAGAGAGGAATGGAGTGGAGTGAAATGAAATGGAGTACAATGGAATGGAATGGAGGGGAATGTAATAGAAGGAAGATTAGTGGAATGTAAAGGAATAGAATGGAAAGTAATGGAATGGAATTGAAAGTAATGGAATGGAGATGAATGGAATCTAGAGAAATGGAATGGACTAGAGTGAAATGGAAAGGAATTGTAGGTAGATGAATTGAAGGGAAAACCGAGGAATTGAATGGAAGAAATGGAAAGGAATGGGCAGAGATGGAATGGAATTTGGATGCATGTGATGGAGAGGAATGAAATGGAATGAATGGAATTGAAAAGAATGGAATGGAATGGAATGAATGGAATTGAAAAGAATGGAATGGAATGGAATGGAACGGAGAGGAAAGCAAAGGAATGGAATGGAATGGAATGAAGAGGAATGGAATGGAGAGGAATGAATTGGACTGGAATGAAATGGAGTGGAATGGAATGGA
>NW_007180895.1:0-488 GCF_000164805.1 Carlito syrichta
AAAGATTGGAAAGTAATGGAATAGAATAGAGTGGAGTGTATTGAAATGGAGAGTTATGGAATATATAGGATTGGAATGGAACCGAATCGAATGGAAGGGGATGGTGAGGAATGGAATGGAATGGGAAGTAGTGAAATGGAATGGAAAGAAGAGTAATAGAATGGAAAGGAATGGAATAGAAAGGATTGGAATAGAATGGCGAAGAAAGGATTGGGAAGAAATAGAAGAGAAGGGAATGCAGAGGAATGGAATGGAATTGAATGAAAAATAATGGAAAGGAGAGGAATGGAATGGAGTGAAAGGGAATGGAGTAGAATGGAATGGAATGGAGGGGAATATAATAGAATGCATATTAAAGAAATGTAAAGGAATGGAATGGAGAGGAATGGAATAGAGATGAATGGAATCTAGAGAAATAGAATGGATTGGAATGGAGTGGAAAGGAATTGTAAATAAAGGAATTGAAAGGAAATTCGAGGAATTGAATG
>NW_007180896.1:0-548 GCF_000164805.1 Carlito syrichta
AAGGTAATTAATGGAAAGGAATTTTAAAATGGAAAGGAATAGAGAGGAATGGAATGGGAAAGAATGAAATGTAGAGAAAAGGAAGAGGATGGAATGCAGAAGAGCGGAATGGAATGGAAAATAATGAAGAGGAATGGAATGGAATACTGGAGAGTAGTGGAAAGGAGAGGAATGGAATGGAAAGAAATGGAGAGGAATGGTATAGAATGTAATGGCTGGAAATGAAATATAATGGAGATGAAAAGAATGGAGAATAACAGAATGGAGAGAATTGGAGTAGAAAAGAATAGAATCCAATGAAATGGAAGGTAAAGGAGTGGACAGGAATGGAATGCAGTGGTATGGAATGGAGAGACATGGAATAGAGAAAAATGAAATGGAATGGAATAAAATGGAGAGGAATGGAATGCAGTAGAGTGGATGGAATGGAATGGAGAGGAATTAAAGGGAAAAAATGGAATAAAATGCAGTGAAATGGAATGTAGAGGAATGGAATGGAGGGAAAGGAAGTGGAATGGAATGGAATCAATGGAATGGAGAGGAATGGA
>NW_007180897.1:0-2497 GCF_000164805.1 Carlito syrichta
GCCATCATCCTGTCTTGGGCTCCCTAAGTGCCAAGGAGACAGGCATGTGTTGCCCAGCTGTCCCCACCCCTCCAAAATTTTGAGAGTCACGACCTCTCTTTTCACTAGGCGGCCCCTGGGAGAAGTGAGCAGGTCTACCCTGGGGAAGTAGGCTGACAGAGTGTTGGGCACCCCGGTGGAGACATGCCCCTGTGCCTGAAACACCCACCAGTGTCCAGGTTTTCGGAAGACAGAGGGCCTCATGGTGGGGCCCCAAGAGGGGTGTGGAGGCAGGTTGCTGGAGCTCACACCTCTTATCCTGGCACTCTGAGAGGTCAAAGCGAGTGGATGGCCTGAGACCCCAGGTTTGAGACCAACCCATGAACCTTGGGAAGACTTCGTCTCTACAAGAAATCAAAAATATGAGCCGAGTGTGGTGATGCACACCTATCATTATGGCCACTTGGGAGGCCATGGTGGGAGGACCACCAGAGCCCATTCGGTGGAGGCCTCAGTGGCTGAGAGTGGGCCTCTACACTCCAACCTGGGTGACAGATCAGGACTCCCACTCAGAATAATAATACCAACCACTACCACCACCACAACAACAGACCAGCTTAGGGGCTCAACCTGTCAACCCAGCCCTTCGGAGGCCAAGGAGAGTGGATGGTCAGAGCCTTTGGGTTCAAGACCAGCCTGGGACACTGGGTAGTAGCTTTGCTTAGCCATCAAAAAACATCCAAAGATTAGCCGGGCGTGGTGCCTGGTCTCAACTCCCATGCTCTGGCCATCTTCCCATCTCGGCCTCCCTGATTGCCAAGGAGACAGGCATGAGTCACCCGGCTGGACCCTTCTGATGGTTTGAGAGCCACACCTTCCCTTTCCACAAGGTGACCAATGGGAAGAGCGAGCGTGACCACCCTTGGGATTGAGGCAGGCAAAGGGGTGGGCACCCCAGCATCTTCAGCCACGCATCCCAGAAGGTCTGCCTCCAGCCTCCACAGTTGTGCTCCACAGCAAAGACTAGTGTGAGCTCACAGAACAGACAGCCCCAAGCTATGGTGGCCATCGGGCACAGAGCAATCAAGGTGTTCTGGCAATGGCGTAGCCAGCCCAGGTTCTATTTGCCCGGTCAGCCATCTAGGGCAGGGGGAGGACCCCTTCCTTTCCGATCACTCCATCATCTCCCCACACGATGTCCTTTCCCTGGGGAGGCGTATACACTCATTGTGAAATACATGGGTGGTATCGATTTTGTCGCTGGAGTCTCCATTGGATGGGCTGGGTCACGGTGGCATAATCATGTCTCCTGGGTCCTCAACCTGCAGGGTTCTGGTGGTCCTTATGCCTCGGACCTGAGCAGCTGTGAATCTGATGGTCACCACGCCTGACTCGATTTTGGACACTTCACACCAAAATGAGGTCTGGCCATGGTGCCCTGCCTAGTATCCAACTCCAGGACTCAGAGAGACTGCCACCTTGGACTTTCATAGTGAGAGCCTGACAGCCATGAGCCACAGTGCCTGGTCTGGACTCGCACGTTCTGTCGGCAGTGGCCATGCAAAAGAATGCCTTGTGATGTTGGCCACCACATCCCGTGTAGCCAGGAATGCTGGTGCCACCACGCGTGAATCCAGTTTTTGTGTTCTGGGGAGCGACAAGCTCTCACTAAGTGTCCCAGGCTGGTCTCGAACTCCTGGGCTCCAGCGGGCCCCTACCTCGGCCTCCCAAAGATACAGCGTGATTGTCTGTAGATCCACCATCTTTTGGGAACTCTAGGCCCAAGGCTGGGCCTCCTTTGCAAAAGATCCCTGTTTGTTCATGATTATCCCAACTCCATACACAAATGGATGCTCTTTTTTTCTCTTTTCATTTTTTTTTGACTCAGAGTCTCACTTGTCACCCAGGTAGGAGGGCAGTGACTCGCTTCTGGCCACCACAGCCTTGGCCCACCAGGGTTCGGCAAGTCTATCCCCAGTCTTCCAAGGTGCTGGAATGACAGGCACGCACCACCATGACCAGCTTATTTGGGGTGGGGGGTAGAGACGAATCTTGCTAAGGGTCCCAGGCAGGTCTTGGCCCACAGGCTCAGGCTAGCCATTGGCCTTGGCCTCCCAAAAAGCTTGGATAATGAAGTTGAGCCTCAGAGTCCAGCCTCGATCTTTTGTCAAAAATGAACAAGAAGGCCTGGTGCGGTGGCCAGGTTTGGAATCCCAGCACTCTTGGAACCTGAGGCAGGAGGATGGTTGGAGCCCAGGATACTGAGGCCAGTGTGGACCATGCAGGGAGACCCCATTTCTGCACTCATACAAACAGGAGGTCTGGGTTGAGGTGCCCGTTGTCCCGGCCACACCAGAGGCTGAGGAGGGAGTATTGCTGGAGTCTGACATTTTGAGACTGGCAGCTAAAGACTATCATGTCCCCATGACCCAGCATGGGCCACAGAACCAGACCCTGTCTACAAAAACATCAGAATCGTAAAAAGATTCTCAACTGTATGGGTGGTGTCACAGGGCAC
>NW_007180898.1:0-684 GCF_000164805.1 Carlito syrichta
CACCACAGCCTTGGCCCACCAGGGTTCGGCAAGTCTATCCCCAGTCTTCCAAGGTGCTGGAATGACAGGCACACACCACCATGACCAGCTTATTTGGGGTGGGGGGTAGAGACGAATCTTGCTAAGGGTCCCAGGCAGGTCTTGGCCCACAGGCTCAGGCTAGCCATTGGCCTTGGCCTCCCAAAAAGCTTGGATAATGAAGTTGAGCCTCAGAGTCCAGCCTCGATCTTTTGTCAAAAATGAACAAGAAGGCCTGGTGCGGTGGCCAGGTTTGGAATCCCAGCACTCTGGGAACCTGAGGCAGGAGGATGGTTGGAGCCCAGGATACTGAGGCCAGTGTGGACCATGCAGGGAGACCCCATTTCTGCACTCATACAAACAGGAGGTCTGGGTTGAGGTGCCCGTTGTCCCGGCCACTCCAGAGGCTGAGGAGGGAGTATTGCTGGAGTCTGACATTTTGAGGCTGGCAGCTAAAGACTGTCATGTCCCCATGACCCAGCATGGGCCACAGAACCAGACCCTGTCTACAAAAACATCAGAATCGTAAAAAGATTCTCAACTGTATGGGTGGTGTTCACAGGGCACCTTACTTTAGAGCCAGGAAAAATGGTATTGGGGAAGAAGAAATGTCCCCTGGTGAGGGATGTTTCCCTGGCCTTTCTTGGCAGGAAACCAGCCAGGGAG
>NW_007180899.1:0-2991 GCF_000164805.1 Carlito syrichta
ATGACAGGCACACACCACCATGACCAGCTTATTTGGGGTGGGGGGTAGAGACGAATCTTGCTAAGGGTCCCAGGCAGGTCTTGGCCCACAGGCTCAGGCTAGCCATTGGTCTTGGCCTCCCAAAAAGCTTGGATAATGAAGTTGAGCCTCAGAGTCCAGCCTCGATCTTTTCTCAAAAATGAAGAAGAAGGCCTGGTGCGGTGGCCAGGTTTGGAATCCCAGCACTCTGGGAACCTGAGGCAGGAGGATGGTTAGAGCCCAGGATACTGAGGCCAGTGTGGACCATGCAGGGAGACCCCATTTCTGCACTCATACAAACAGGAGGTCTGGGTTGAGGTGCCTGTTGTCCCGGCCACTCCAGAGGCTGAGGAGGGAATATTGCTGGAGTCTGACATTTTGAGGCTGGCAGCTAAAGACTGTCGCGTCCCATGACCCAGCATGGGCCACAGAGCCAGACACTGTCTGCAAAAACATCAGAATCATAAAAAGATTCTCAACTGTATGGGTGGTGTTCACAGGGCACCTTACTTTAGAGCCAGGAAAAATGGTATTGGGGAAGAAGAAATGTCCCCTGGTGAGGGATCCTTCCTTGGCCTTTCTTGGCAGGAAACCAGCCAGGGAGCTTCGGGAACTCCCACAACAAAGTAGGGGCAGCCATTGGGGGTGTTTGGGGCTGGAAGGTGCTGAGTTTCGGGGAGTCTCACATTTGGGGGGCATGCAAGAAGAACTGAGGGCAGAAGGTTTACAGGAGAATGGATTTCTTTTTCTTTTTTTCTTTCGTTCTTTCTTTCTTTTGTTCTTTCTTTCTTTCGTTCTTTCTTTCTTTCTTTTTTTCTTTCTTTCTTTCTTTCTTTCTTTCTTTCTTTTCCTCTCTCTCTTTTGCTTCCTCACTTGGTAGCCCTGACTGCTCTCAAAGCGTCCAACTCAGGCCTTCCGTTCGGCCATGGCCTCTCAAACTGCTACAATCACAGGCTTTCCATTTGATTGACATACTGGTCTTCCTGCCTGGTCTTGAACTCTGGGCCTGAGGCCATTCACACGCTGAGGTCTGCCCTCACCCAAGTATTTCTGGGTTTTGCTTGGTGTCGAAGTAGGACCTTGCTATGGTGTCCAGTCTGGTTTATGCTCGTGGGCTCTGGCCCAACTTCCCATACCTGCCTCCCTGAGTGCCAAGGAGACAGGCATGACTCGCCAGGCTGATACCCCCTGATGGTTACAGAGTTGCACCCTCCCTTTCCCCGAGATGACCCCTGGGATTAGTGACCAGGTCCACCCTGGGAATCAAGAAGGGAAGAGGGGTGTGTGCCCCAGCAGAAACACGTCCTTGCGCCAGGTGCTCCTCTGGATCACGTTCAGCAGGCAACTCCATCTGCCCTCTCCAGGGTCCCATGTTGTATGAAGGGAACAGGCCTACCGGTTGTGCCTCGAGAGGTGTGTGTAGGCCACGCATGGTGGCTCATGCCTGTCACCCTGGTGCTTTGGAAGGCCGAGGCAAAAGGATGGCCTGAACCCCCGTGTTCGAACCCAGACTGGGCACCTTGGCCAGATCTCGTCTCTACAAGAAGATAAAAAATGAGCCGAGATTGGTGGAACAGACCATTCATCCTGGCCTCTCGGGAGACCATGGCAGGATGTTCATTGGAGACCAGCCGGTGAAGGCCACGGTGACTGAGTGCAGCCCCTGCGCTCCAGCCTTGGTTACAGAGCATGACTCTGAATCACCATAACACCAACCACCCCCACCACCACAGCCACAGGCTGAGCTCAGGGACTCAGGCATCCCAGTCCTTCGAGGTGCAGGTGAGTGGACAGCCTGATTATATGGACTTGACACCAGGCTGAGACATGGGGTGTGACTTTGTCTCGGCCATCAAAATTAATCCAAAGATTATCTGGGCATGGTGGCGCAGACTTGTGGTTCCAGCCACTCGAGGGGCCAAGGCAGGTGGATCGCCTGAGCCCAGCAGGTTGAGTATGTAGTGTCTGTGAATGTGCCCCTGTGCTCTGGCCTAGGCCAAAGAGTGGGATTCTGTCTCCAAATCATAATAATCACCACCACCACCACCACGCCTGCCACCCAGCACGTGGATTCAACCTCAGGGATAGAAGAGGAAAAGACACTTTCCCACTTGTCATTTGCAGGAGGTTCAAAGGTGGCACAGGCAAGTCTGACCCATACATTCATCAATGCGTCCCAGAAGGCCCTGCCTCCACCCTCAACACTTGTGCCCCATGGCAAAGACGCATGTGAGGTCATTTAACCGACACCCCCTAGTTAGGGCGGCCATTGGGCAAAAAGCAATCAGGTGATATTTCAATGTCACAGCCAGCCCAGGTTCCGGTCACCCAGTCTGCCACCTTAGCATGGGTTGAGGGCCCCTTCCTTCCTGATTACTCCATTATCCCCTGCCCACACTGACATTTCCCTGGGGAGCCATGGACGCCCATCATGACACACATGGGAGGTGTCTTTTTTGTCAACTGAGTCTCCGTTGGACAGGCTGAGGTGCAGCAGCATGATCATGGCTCGTGGGGCCTCGACCTGTGGGACTCAGGTGGTCCTCCCACCTTGGCCCCGTGCAGCCAGCACTCTAATGGCTACCACGCCTGACTTGATTTTGTGCACCTCTTGCTGAGATGAGGTCTGGCCATGGCTCCCTGGCTGGTTTCCAAATCTGGGGCTCAGGGAGCCTCACACCTCAGAATCACAGGGTGCGGGGCCTGACGGCCATAAGCTACAATCCCTGGCCTGAGCTTGCACATTCTGTCAGCAGGGGTTATGCAAAGAAACACCCCTTGATGAAGGCCACCAAATCCCGTGTAGCTGGGACCAAGGGCTCCACCAGGTGCAACTCCAGTTTTTGCATTCTGGGTAGTGACAAGATCTCATCATGTGGCCCAGGGTGTTCTCAAACTCCTGGGCTCCAGTGAAACCCCACCTCAGCTTCCCAAAGCCACAGTCCGATTGTATGCCAATCCACCATCTTTTGG
>NW_007180900.1:0-486 GCF_000164805.1 Carlito syrichta
TTTAAAAGATATGAATGTGAAAGAGTTTTCTTTGTCTTGCCCCTTCAAAAATGGTATAAAACTCTGTATTAACTAGCATTAAATTGTCATCTGTTCAAGAAGCAGGTGTCTGGTACATGATCGTTCATCGCCTATCCGTCTCTCCTTCAACACTTCCCACGACCCATGTGGGGCGGGCCCCCACATGAAACCAAAAGGAATGGAATGGAATGAAATGGACTGGATTGGGCGGAATGGAGAGGAATGGAATGAAATGAAAGGAGATGAATGAAATGGAATGGAATGAAATTGATTGGAATGGAAGGGATTGAAAAAGAATGGAGTGGAGGAGATTGGAGCAGAATGGAAAGGAAAGCAATATAACAGAATGGAGAGTATTGCAATGGAAAGGAATAGAATAGAATCGAGATGAATCAAATGGAATGAAGTGGATTGGAGTGGAAAGGAATTTAATGGAGAGGAATGGAATGGAATGCACAGGAATGG
>NW_007180900.1:2064-2656 GCF_000164805.1 Carlito syrichta
AATAGAATGGAGAGGAATGGATTATACTAGAATGTATCAGAATACAATGGAGTGCAATGGGGAGGAATTGAACGGAATAAAAGGAATTGAGAGGAATATAATAGAATGGAGTGTAGTGGAATGGAATGGAGTTGAATGGAACGGAATGGAATGGAACGGAGAGGAATGGAAAGGAATGGAGTGAATTGAAATGGAATGGAGTGGAGTGGAATGGAATGGAATGAAAATGAGAGGAATGAAATGGAGAGAAAAGACATGGAATGGAGTGGAATGGAATGGAATGGAATGGAATGGAGAGGATTGGAATGGAATGCAATATAACAGAAAGGAATGGAATGCAGAAGAATGGAATGGAATGGGGAGGAATAGACTGGAGAGGAATGGAATGGAATGGAATTAAATGGAAAGGAATGGAATGGAATGGAATGGAGTGAAGAAGAATGGAATAGAATTGTGAGAAATGGAATGGAAAGAAATGGAATAGAGGGGAATGGAGTGTAATGGAATGGAGAGGAATGGAATGGAATGGAACTGATTAAAATGGTAGTGAATGGAGAGGATTGGATTGGAATGTAAAAGAGTGAAATGGAGA
>NW_007180901.1:0-422 GCF_000164805.1 Carlito syrichta
CTCATCCAGTCCTACAGCCTTACTTTCCATGATATATACTTAATCCTTTTCAACACCCTGCTTCCGGAGGAACGTAGGAGAGTCTGGGAACAGGCTAGAACATACGCAGACGAAAATCACCAAACCACCCCAGCTCACCCCCTTGGTGCAGCTGCTGTCCCAGATCAGGATCCGGTCTGGGACTATAACTCCCCCGCCAGCATCGAGTCCAGGGATCGCTTCTCTACTTGCCTCCTTTCTGGGTTGCGTAGGGCTGCACAAAAAGCAGTTAACTTTGAAAAACTTCAGGAAGTTATTCAGGACAAAGATGAGAATCCCTCTAACTTTCTCAGTCGACTCACTAGGGCACTTCAACAGTATACCCACATAGATCCAGACTCCCCTGATGGCCAGCAACTCCTAATGACATATTTTTTCTCCCA
>NW_007180902.1:0-756 GCF_000164805.1 Carlito syrichta
GATAGAATTTATTCTTTTATCTAGACTGCCATCTATTTTCATTTATTACATATTCTTCATATGAATGTCCTGGGAAGCCAGGTTCAGAATACATGTGCTGAGTGGACACACTGAGCTGTGCTTTACCAATGGACAAATCAAGAGATAATCCCATTGAGACTGATGGGAATAGAAGTTGCCACAATGACTCAGATGGGAATAGAAGTTGTCCCAGACTGGAGAAGGATCATGCACCCAAGGATGGCAGAGAACTTTTCACGGATGACGTGTCTGCTAACGTAAGAGTTAAAGCAATTGCTAATAGCCGTGGAAGAGAACCATCTCAGCCTCTGAATAACATAACAATGGCCTTGCTGATCCAAGGCCTCATTAATACAATTATAATTGACCTTTCTAAACTCAAGGATGAGAGATGCTGGGGCAAAGTGAGGGGGGGCAGGAATCATGCCACCAAGAAAGTGACTAGACCTGATCTGTTTGTGTGTCGTTTTTAGCCTAACGGATGTGGTATTCACCGCTAAGCATACTGCTAACTCAAGGCTTTTATGTCTAATTCCAGCACTACACTCATAAACACCTCAAAATGTGCTAAAACTAGGATTCTGCATTCAGTTGCTTCATGGATTTGTGAATGACTGCATTCTCAATGCCAGGCATTCTCTCTGCCCCTATATATTGGTTTTTCTAGGAGATGGCAGACAGAACTCAGAGAAAAACCGCATGGCAAGACTTCTCTCTTTTTAGTCCATTTGTCTC
>NW_007180903.1:0-756 GCF_000164805.1 Carlito syrichta
CCTTTCTAAACTCAAGGATGAGAGATGCTGGGGCAAAGTGAGGGGGGGCAGGAATCATGCCACCAAGAAAGTGACTAGACCTGATCTGCTTGTGTGTCGTTTTTAGCCTAACGGATGTGGTATTCACCGCTAAGCATACTGCTAACTCAAGGCTTTTATGTCTAATTCCAGCACTACACTCATAAACACCTCAAAATGTGCTAAAACTAGGATTCTGCATTCAGTTGCTTCATGGATTTGTGAATGACTGCATTCTCAATGCCAGGCATTCTCTGTGCCCCTATATATTGGTTTTTCTAGGAGATGGCAGACAGAACTCAGAGAAAAACTGCATGGCGAGACTTCTCTCTTTTTAGTCCATCTGTCTCCTTCAACACTGATGAATGGCTCTAATCTTGGAAATTTTTAGACTCTTTGGAAAAATAGCAAATGACATAAATCCAGGATATGTTAGTAGGTAGATTTATGCTCTGCTTCCTTTACTTTGGCATGTTTGGATAAAACACCAAGACACTCTAAAGTCCAAGAAAATGGAAATCTAGGTTTAAAATAAGTGTCCCCTCTCACCCTAGTCTGTTTTCTTCCAGTTGCTCTCCCATGGTTACATTTGTGTGCATTGTGTGTGTCTCTGAACTTGAAGGCCACAACATCAATCTATCTATGAACATGAACACACATGCACACACACACAGCATTTTTTTTTTAGAATATTAATCAGTATTTTTTATTATGGTTTTGTGGGATACAGTTAAGGGG
>NW_007180904.1:0-559 GCF_000164805.1 Carlito syrichta
TTCTTTCTTTCTTTCTTTCTTTCTTTCTTTCCTTTCCTTTCCTCACTAGGTTGTCCAGGCAGCTCTCAAACCATGCAACTCGGGCCATCCTTTTGGCCTGGGCCTCCCAAACTGCTGCAGTCACAAGCTTTTCATTGTTCAACATCCTGGTCTTCCTTCCAGGTCATGAACTCTAGGCCATAGACGAATCTCCCGCCAAGGCCTGCCCTCACTCAAGGTTTTCTGGGTTTTGCTTGAGGTCGAAGTGGGGCTTGCTATGGTGTCCAGCCTGGTTTCAAACTCCTAGGATATGGCCATCTTCCCATCTCGTCCACCCCAAGTGCAGAGGAGACAGATGTCAATAGCCCTGCCATCCCCACCTCCCAGAAGGTTTGAGAGTCATGACCTCTCTATCCCTGATGCAAACCCTGAAAGGAGCGATTGGGTCCACCCTGGGGAATGAGGAGAGCAGAAGGCTGTGTGCCCCAGCGGAGATGCCCCTGTGCCAAGCCCTATCCCCGGGTGAGGTCTTGGAAGGCAATTCTATCCACCTTCTCTGGGGTCCCAGGTCGTCAGAAAG
>NW_007180905.1:0-309 GCF_000164805.1 Carlito syrichta
CAATCTCCATTGAAGTATCTCCAGTCTCTGCAACAGGTCCAGGATATTGTCCATACCAGCATCCGTTCTGTTTTGCCCACTCCATTTTCCACACCTTGTCATCTGTTCCAGCCTGGAGACCTAGTTTTCATCAAAAAGTTCCAGAAAGAGTGACTAACTCCTGCCTGGAAAGGACCTTTTATCGTCATCATCACCACTCAAGGTCAATGGGGTACTGGCTTGTATTCATCACACATGAGTCAAAAAAGCCACAAAAAAATGAGCACTCATTTCATCAACTGTGCTGAGGCAGCCAGGGACCCTCAATAT
>NW_007180906.1:0-345 GCF_000164805.1 Carlito syrichta
AATTCCTGTTAGGCTTTTCCTCTAGTTCCTTAAAGTATTGTTGAATTTTTTCACAGCATAATGCTGTTTTCCTCAGTTTGGACACTTTTTATGAATCTTTCTTCAATTTATTTATTTATTTATTTATTTATTTATTTATTTATTTATTTATTTATTTGCATTGGAGTCTCACTCTGTCGCCCAGACTGGAATGCAGTGGCTGCTGCCAGCCACCGCAGCCTCAACCTGCTGGGCTCTGGTGATCCTTCCGTCTCAGCTTCCTGAGTAGCTGGGACTACAGGTATGCGCCACCACACCTGGCTAGTTTTTTGATTTATTGTAGAGATGAGGTCTCACCAAGTTGCC
>NW_007180907.1:0-524 GCF_000164805.1 Carlito syrichta
TTCCATTCAATTATATTCCTTTCCTCTCCATTTTATTGCATTCCAATCGTCTCCATTCTTCTCCCAACCATTCCATTACTATCCATTCCATTCCATTCCATTGCATTCCTCTCCATTCCATTCCATTCATCTCTGTTCCATTCTATTCCTGTCTTTTCTGTTCCATTTCATTTCATTCCTTTCCACTACTCTCCATTCATTTCCATTCCATTACTCTCCTTTCCATTCCATTACATCGTATTCAAGTATAATCCATTCCTCTCCAATCCCTTGCATTCCAATCATCTCCATTCCATTCCTCTCCATTCAATTTAATTCCATTCCTCTCCATTCCATTCCATTTCTCTCTTTTCATTGTATTCTTCTCCATTCCATGCCATTCTTTCCATTGTTTTCCAATCCATTCCATTTAATTCCTGTACAATCCCTTACACTCCTTTCCAATACATACTAATCCTTTCCATTCCCTTTCTCTCCATTCCATTCCATGCCTCTCCATTCCATTCCTTTCCTCTGCATTTTCT